>NC_138772.1:140272371-140454871 GCF_965119305.1 Pelophylax lessonae
CAACAAGTCCCACTGCAGAAGGCTACCTGCTTGGACTTGTAATCCTCTCTGTAGGGGAATGAGGAAATACTGCCTGCTATGCTAAGACTTGTAGTGCCCTCTGTTAGGGACTAAGGATTCCTCAGTCCTCAACATTCTAGGGCACTATAAGTCTCAGCATAGTGGGCTGTCATACCTCAGTCCCTCACAGCTCGGGTCAAAAACAACACAGTTAAACATCTAAAGGACAACTCCAAACAAAACTACCAATAATGGACAGAGTCCATATGCTCTATAATGTCAAAGACCCGCTACCACTCACCTTCCACCTCTGGTGCTGTCATTGTGTAGGGCAAAGGGCTCCATCTACACCATGTTTGGCTTTCATGTCAGATAGGCAGGACTTGCTCAGCTCCACTCTCTTCCTTGGCAATTGACTCTGGCGTCATTGTGGATCTTTCCTCCTCTAGAAAACCCCCAGGGGCCCTCTCCTTGTCCCCCAGCCACCCAGGGCCTTCTTCTCCTCCTCCTCCACCAACCATTTTCAGACTCTTCCAACTTCCCTGGGGCTACTCAACCACTTTGCATAGTGGACACAACAAATCTATGACCAGCCTGCAAAATATCAAGTCTGGGCCTGGTTACCTGTATGTTCCGGGTCCAGGGCGGAGCTCTCCTCCCAGAGCAACAACTGATGATAGCAGAGTGAGTTGACCGGCCAGTCACTTCCTACTGGTGCAGGTACACACCTACCGATTCCTCCACATCTTAGGATAACATGATCAGACGGCCAATCCCCAGGCAGAGAAGGAGGAGTAAGTGTCAGCGGACAACAGACACCTGGCAGACGCAGTGAAGGGACTGCAGCACACTGCTGCAACTTTTTGATCCGAGGATTGAAAGCAATCTTTTACTTGGGAGATTTCCCTGACTGCGCCCTTCGAAATGTTGGTGCTCCGCCACTGGCCGCAAGGCCCCTGTAGGTGCGAGGCCTTAGGCGCCCGCTTAATTTGCATGGTGCCCTCCTGTTTTAAAACATGGTCAATGCATCTCATTGGTGTAAGTGCACTTCTATGTTCTGAATTGTAGGGGCATTGAGTATGGTGCTAGCATGATGAGAGGTTACTGCCTATTTGTGTCCATAAATAATATATAATGTTTTTCTTTTATTTTAGAAACCAGTGATCAGGATGTTGCGGCTCAGCCTTCTCAGGCCCCCTGTAAGTAATGTGGATGTGCTGGTGTGTTGTGTATTAGGTCGAACTTGGAGGAATGATTGTTTGTTTTGTTTTCTTTTGTGGTTGATGTAACTTCAGCAAGAGAGGAGCCTCAGGCAGGGCCGAGTCGCCTGCATCCGGGCCAGGAACAAACTGTTGGCCAAGAAGAGGCCAATTGGTCCGACTCGGATGAGGACCTGGGCTCTCCTCAAAGGGGAAGTAAGTATTCTACATGTGTTTGTGTGTTCAATGTGTCCTGGTAAATATAAGGGCTGTAATATATATATTTTGACATTGGGGTTTTGTAGCAGCTGACATTGAGGATGTTTGTTGTGGAGGACTGGGGAAGAGGGGCCACTGCTTACCCAGTCCACTGTAACTACTACCTTCAATGTTTCCAGACTACTTTCTGTGTGCCTTTATCAAATAGCTTTTGTTCAAGGATTGTATTTGTGTCTTTGTGTTTCTAGGAGATACAACGCCATCCCCCCATGAAGGGACACCATCCCCCCATGTAGGGTCTCCCCCATCCTCCCCCACTCCAGGCTCCCCTGAACTAGTCTGTAAGTACCTAAAATTAGATTCTCACATGAATTGTGTGTGCTAGGATGATGTGTATCTAGGATAATCTAAGTTGGAGTCAAAGCAAGTGTAGTTTTGCTATATGTGACAGGAAGGTTGGTCATGAAACACTCTTGCTTAACCTTCATGTTTGAAAGGTGGTTTTGGGGAGCTTTACAGGACATGTTATCTTTTGTAAGTTATCTCAAGCCACCCTATTCTAAATTGGTGTTAGTTTCTCTACATTGGAAATGGTGTGCTTTGTACTTGTAAATTTTTAGGGGACATTGTAATTTAATCATGTCCTGATTTAGTCAACACTGAAAATGTGTGTTTGTCAATCTTTCATAAATACTCTTCCTCGGTAATGTACCACATTCCAGTTCACAATTTGTGTTCTTTTTGTGCAGTTTCTCCAGAGCCAGCCACGCCATCCACTTCAGGGGCCCCAAAAAAACCTGATGATGGTAAGTTGTGTGCTTTTCCAGTAATGTGTCTACTTAGTAAGTGGAGAAATGCTAACTGTGTATGTCCCCGCTCAGGCTTCAAGTTGTTCTAAAGGCAGCGGGTTCTTTATGTGAATGCATTCTATGCATTAGTATTCCAAGTGATAGGTGTGCATATTCCCCCTAAGACTTACTGGGACCATTTTTTACGGTCCAAATGTTTGCACTAATACTTGTCTGGAACAGACTCCCCCTCCTCCTTAACTGAGGTGACAGCATGCCAATATTGCCTCCTGATGCTGTCACTCCTAATCATTGAGACCAATGGAAGGGAGGGGGGCAAGGCTGGCTCACAGCCTAGTGCCTGAACAGGCACAGGGTGCTTGGCTTCATCTCATGTGCCTCCATAGCAAGCTGCCTGCTGTGGGGTCAAACAACAGGAGGGAGGTGCCTAGAGGTGTGTACAGGGGCCATGTAAAAAGGAGGATTGTTATTTCTCTTGTCCCCAAAAACCTAGAGAGTGTAAGTCTAACCTGATTAGTTTTCCGCAGCCCTCCCAAAATGATATGTTTCCAACACTTAGAACAGGCAGGGCTGAGGCACCAAAAACATCAGAAAAACACAATCAGCACAAAAGCAGGGAGTACGTATCCTTAACGCTACAAGCTTCACCCAGAAGAATGACGCTTGCACTGTACAAATCTGCATCACCACCATATCAATGTCTAAATAAAACTTTCAGGGAAATGTGGAGGGGTAATGAGTGGGTGTTAGAGCGTTTTCATGACTGCGTAACCTACAGTTAGCGTGAGTCCATTTGTTGATAAACTTTTTCTTATCTCTTAACACAGCTGGGATGGCGGAAAGGAGATCAGGGGAGCAGACACATCTGCTCCGTCCAGAACTGGCCCTCAAAATTCCTAAGGGTGAGTCTCTACTATGTGTCAGGTTCAATCTATAGACAGTAAGAGTGAGAGAGAACGCTCCACAGATTCCAATGGTGATAGAGATAAATGTGTGCACATGTATCGTGTTGACCAATTGAACCCAAAACACCTTACATTCTTCAAAATGATTGCTTGTGTTTACATGCAGAAAAGCATTTTACTTAGCTTTGGTGGAACTGCTACTAACATTCCAAGCCATCTTATGTAACCTTTTGAACAATTTGCTGTGAAAGTTTGAGTTTAAGGTTTACAACAGCAATTTAGCATATTTGCTTCAGAGTGTTGATAAAAGCCAACCAATAGACTCCTAAGCATATTTGTTGAGGCACATTAATTACAATCCTTGTTTGGATCATTTTGCCTAAAACTAATTGTCATGTTTTTTTCTACCCAGGGCACACCCACCTCACCTACGAGGTCCTCCTGGATTATATGAGGTGGTGCGGAGACCGAATTCTATATTTGGAACACCTTTGTGGCGTGGATCCAGACCCTAAGGAGCCATTCGTTAGGAATGTCACACCTTTAAAAAGATCCTAGTATTTTTTTTTTGTGGTTTGTTTACTTATGTTGCACGTTGCAACACAAAGAAATGTCCCATTTGTAATTGTTGCCCATTATAAACAAAAATCTAACAAAAAAATCAAAAACAGTTTAAAAAAAAACCCTTTTTTTGGGACCCAAAAAAAAAAAAAAAAAAAAAAGCCTTGTTTTTGGCAACCAAAAAAAATATAAAAATTTATAAAAAACCCTTTTTTTGGGGACCCAAAAAAAAAAAAAAAAAAAAAAAGCCTTGTTTTTGGCAACCAAAAAAAATATAAAAATTTATAAAAAACCCTTTTTTTGGGGACCCAAAAAAAAAAAAAAAAAAAAGCCTTGTTTTTGGCAACCAAAAAAAATATAAAAATTTATAAAAAACCCTTTTTTTGGGGACCCAAAAAAAAAAAAAAAAAAAAAAAAGCCTTGTTTTTGGCAACCAAAAAAAATATAAAAATTTATAAAAAACCCTTTTTTTGGGAACCAAAAAAACCAAAAAAAAACAAAAAATGCCTTGTTTTTGGCAACCAAAAAAAAAATGTTTACAAAAAAGCCTTGTTGTTTTTATGGCAACGGACAAAACCAAAAATGTTTACAAAAAAGCCTTGTTGTTTTTATGGCAACGGACAAAACCACAAATGTTTACAAAAAAGCCTTGTTGTTTTTATGGCAACGGACAAAACCACAAATGTTTACAAAAAAGCCTTGTTGTTTTTATGGCAACGGACAAAACCACAAATGTTTACAAAAAAGCCTTGTTGTTTTTATGGCAACCGACAAAACCACAAATGTTTACAAAAAAGCCTTGTTGTTTTTATGGCAACCGACAAAACCACAAATGTTTACAAAAAAGCCTTGTTTTTATGGCAACCGACAAAACCAAAAATGTTTACAAAAAAGCCTTGTTGTTTTTGGTAACAAACTAAACCAAAAATGTTTACAAAAAAGCCTTGTTGTTTTTATGGCAACGGACAAAACCAAAAATGTTTACAAAAAAGCCTTGTTGTTTTTGGTAACAAACTAAACCAAAAATGTTTACAAAAAAGCCTTGTTGTTTTTATGGCAACCGACAAAACCACAAATGTTTACAAAAAAGCCTTGTTGTTTTTATGGCAACCGACAAAACCACAAATGTTTACAAAAAAGCCTTGTTTTTATGGCAACCGACAAAACCAAAAATGTTTACAAAAAAGCCTTGTTGTTTTTGGTAACAAACTAAACCAAAAATGTTTACAAAAAAGCCTTGTTGTTTTTATGGCAACGGACAAAACCAAAAATGTTTACAAAAAAGCCTTGTTGTTTTTGGTAACAAACTAAACCAAAAATGTTTACAAAAAAGCCTTGTTGTTTTTATGGCAACCGACAAAACCAAAAATGTTTACAAAAAAGCCTTGTTGTTTTTGGTAACAAACTAAACCAAAAATGTTTACAAAAAAGCCTTGTTGTTTTTATGGCAACGGACAAAACCAAAAATGTTTACAAAAAAGCCTTGTTGTTTTTATGGCAACGGACAAAACCAAAAATGTTTACAAAAAAGCCTTGTTGTTTTTATGGCAACCGACAAAACCACAAATGTTTACAAAAAAGAATTGTTTTTGTGAAAACCTTCCAAAAAATGATGTCAAAACATAAAAAATGTTTAAAATGTTTATCTAAATTAAATTTAAGTATGTTGCTCTTTGCAACACAAATGTTACATTGGCAATTTAGTTCATTCTATTATATATTGTAATATATTTTTTGTACGCTACAGTTGGTAGACACCCACATGTGTTATTAAAACATTTATTTTATTACCCAAGTTTTCTTTTTGGTGTACACATCGAATGTCTTTTGTGTTGTATTTGTTTACTTGAGTGGTGTGGTCTGTAATTGTTAGTATGTTGGCTTTGGTTTATGTTAGCCTTGAGACTTGTTTTGAAGCTACATTTGAAGGGAGACCTTTTCTTGGGTCGTTATGTGAACATTGAGTTATCTAAATTTACATGAAATCATATGTTTGGAGATCGAGAAGCACGTGTGTATAAATGCCTACATTAACCAGGGCCATTACTTGGCCACCAACACTCCTAAAAAACCAAAGAGCAAACACAAACTAATCATTTTGCATAAAATTTTATTTCATCCCCAAAAAAAGCACTATAAGAAATCATATTGTGCCACCCTCAAATTTAAAAAAAAAATGGCCCCACAAATTGGCCAATGTAACAATCATTAACAAAACCAAAAAAAAAAAAAAAAAAGAAATTAAGTTGGTGGTGGTGGTGGTGACTGAAGCAGTGTGGTGAGCAATGGAAAGGTTCCTGCCATCAAATGGTGGGCCAATAGTCCCATCTGCTCTGGGGTTAGCCTTAGAGTTCTGGTAAAGTGGCCCATTAGAATCAGATCCCATGTCTGAGGCTGCTGCTGATGCAGGGTGTTGAACCCTGGAAATGTCCCAGACTGAAGATCTTGTGCCAATAGTCCCATCTGCTCTGTGCTCAGCCTAAGAATTTGGGTAACGTGTGCCATTACCATGAGATGGGATCGTTGCTGCTCCAAGGCTATTTGATGCTGCTGGTGGTGCAAGGGTTGTGAAGATGTGTGGGGAGTGGTGGTTGATTGGTTGTTGTGGTCCACGGTGCGGGGGCAAACGACATGTCGCATTGGTGACAAAAAAGAAGAACGGCCTGGGGAGGAGTGAAGTGATAAAGGTGTGGAGGGAATGTAGTCAGGTGGAAGGGGTACTGTGGAACCAGTGCGCATTGAGGTTGTGCAGGAGGATTGCTCATTGAGGGGTGTGGGAGTCCGAACGGAGTGTGAAGTGCTAGGAGTGGCTACAGGAGGAATTGTCCCATCCCCAGCTGCCTGACAAGTGGCCAACACTGGCATTACCCTCCCACTACCACAACCTGCAGTGGCAGGTGAGTGAGATGTTTGGGAGGGCTCTGCCAATGGGGCATCTTCAGATCCAAACAGGCATTGGCGTGTGGCCAGCACCTGAGTGTCAACACTTTGCCGATCCCGTTGATGCTGGTCTGCTAAACTTACCAAGCTGTTACGCATATCCTGTTGAACCTGTAACATATCCTGGTGAACCTGTACCATTGTTGCTACAGATTCCTGTATGAGCCCGAGCAGACGTACTGCCTCAGTAGATTGCTGAGTACGCCTCCTTAACTCATTTTGGACCTGATACTCATCAAGCAGCCTCTCGGCTACATCCAGCATAGATGGACGAAGTTGGGTAGGTGACAATCCCTCTGCATCTAAGGCTACCTGAAAGCAGAAGAAATAGACCAAATCATTATCAAACATCATGACTAAATATTTCAGATTAGTTTGACAACTTAACACCCCAAGCAGAACGTTGAAAAGTTTGATGTGCTTCTAATGAGTACTTGTTCATTGTAAGATTATCCAAGCTAGCAACACTTCTGATAATGGGTACATATTATATTGGTAGGACTAATATGACAAAGGCAAAAAAGATTCAACATGAAGGTGTTCCCAATTAACCCTGGTGTGGTAGGTTGTTTATGCTTTTGGTAAATCTGTTACTACACCAATGACTTTATACATCTACGTATGTTGTCTAAAATCTTGCCATCAATCGGCTAGAGGACAACCCAACCAAACGATACCCATGAATTTGGACCTGGAAAATCAAAGACGGGCCGGACTTTAAAGATCCTGGATGTTTTTGGAACATTAGTGGCACACCAAATTATAACATAATTCCCTGATGTTCAAGATAGAACTCTTGTTGTGCTGGTGCATCGTCAGAATGTCATAGCACTAATTTAACACACACAATGTAAGCCACATCTAGTCCAAAATCAATGCTACCATTGAAATGTTACATGTGCACCTTGTTCCCTTATATCACATACCACAGCACTGGATGCAGAATCGTCGCCAGCTCCTGATCCAACTCCAGCTGCAACGTCAAGAGGGGCCTGATGTTCTTTTAAAAAATAAAAAAAAAAACATGTTTAGTACATAACCTTAGTCAGTAATGATTATGGCCAGATTGCCCTCCTAGCTTCATGAATGAAGCATTGAGGCCAAACATTCAAAAGTGCTTTCCTGGGCTCATAGGACACTTGCTAAACCCTCCCAAAGGTTAAGAAGGCTTGGTCTGCCTACTAATGACGGCACCCATTAATGCTGTCAACTGTGTTTTGCAGGGTAAACATCTAAAAGGCAACACTCTTTCCTAAGAAAAAACATGTGTGTTAATGGGGTTAATAAGATTCAAAAAAACATTATTTGACTAGACATACCAACACCTTCCTCCAGGCCTAGCTGCACTGGGTGTGTTCCCTGCTGCGGATCTTCTGTAAAGGACATAGCAATATGAGCTATCTTGGCCAAAAAAAAACATCTACATTGTTTGGCACAGTATGATATTGGACCTACCAGGAGGAGGGTCAGCACTGATGTCAACACCTGTGAGTCCGTCTGGTTCGCCAAGCTGCATGGGCTGTGGAGGGGCTGAGATCCGTGCTACAGATGAACAAATTGCAGGTTGGGGAAAACAAAAAAAGGACAATTGGAAGGGCAAGTATCACATTCTCTTAATGTCACACATAGGATAGTAGTTAATCTTTTCCAAACAACTCACACAATTGACATCCAAGATAATATCCTACCTCGGTGCAAAGCATCCGAATCTAAGTCCTCTCTGGTAAAGATGGTATCGGGTCCTATGATGTTCAAGAAAGGTAATTGATAATCCCAGAGAGAACTTCGTGCACGTTCATCCAGCCGACCTTGACGGTCATAAAGACCCTCCGCAGCCCATGCAATTAGCTTCTTCCGAACGGACCCACAGATGTCGTTGACCTTCTTCCGCACACTGTCACGGTGGAGAGGTGCTTCACCCAGTGCATTTACAGCATCCCGGATTTCATCCCACAATCTGTTCTTCTCTGTTACTGAGTAAGACGCGGCCCTGGTCCCATGTATCGCCTGATATCTGGCCATATAGGCGTGGACCAGGGCACAGCACTGATTGTGGGTGAAACGGGGAAGCCGGGTTAATGTGGACAAGCTGACTCTGGTGGACGGACCCTCTCCAGGACTACTGTCAGAAGAGCCAGCTTGTCCACTTGGTGTGTTAACACCTCCCCCGGCTTCCTCCTCCGGGATGGGGATGGTGGACTCCCTCATGGATACAGCTGGAGCCTCCCTCACACCAGAGCCAGACGATCTGCCCACCCTGCCCCCCCTGCCCCCCCTGCCCCCCCTGGCCCCCCTGGCCCCCCTGGCCCCCCTGGCCCTTCTCATCCTTCCAGTGGGTGGGGCCATGGGAGCACGAGGTGGGCAGAGAATCTGGCTGTCCAGCAGCAGCAAAGAGCCCCAAACTCCTAAATCTGAAATGACAAAAGAGAAAACAGAAAAAACAGGATTTGCAGATTGCTCTTCATATACAGTATAATTAGTGAACAGTTACAGAACACACTTACCTAATGGCACAAACAGACTTGGTCGTGGTGGTGGTGGTAGTAGTGGGCAAAGAGCAGAAGAGGCTGCAAAGAAAAGGAAAAAAAAAAAACACATAAGAAAACGCATATGGGTACAAATCACACGAGGCCCTCCAAACACTTACCTAATGGCACAAACACGGTGGTGGTGGTGGTGGTGGCAAAAAAAGCAGAAGAGGTTGCAAAGAAATGTACCAAAAAAACACATAAGAAAACGCATAGGGGTACAAATCACACGAGGCCCTCCAAACACTTACCTAATGGCACAAACACAGTGGTGGTGGTGGTGGTGGTGGTGGCAAAGAGCAGAAGAGGCTGCAAAGAAATGTAAAAAAAAAAACACATAAGAAAACTCATAGGGGTACAAATCACACGAGGCCCTCCAAACACTTACCTAATGGCACAAACACAGTGGTGGTGGTGGTGGTGGTGGTGGTGGCAAAGAGCAGAAGAGGCTGCAAAGAAATGTAAAAAAAAAAACACATAAGAAAACTCATAGGGGTACAAATCACACGAGGCCCTCCAAACACTTACCTAATGGCACAAACACAGTGGTGGTGGTGGTGGTGGTGGTGGTGGCAAAGAGCAGAAGAGGCTGCAAAGAAATGTAAAAAAAAAAACACATAAGAAAACTCATAGGGGTACAAATCACACGAGGCCCTCCAAACACTTACCTAATGGCACAAACACAGTGGTGGTGGTGGTGGTGGTGGTGGTGGCAAAGAGCAGAAGAGGCTGCAAAGAAATGTAAAAAAAAAAACACATAAGAAAACTCATAGGGGTACAAATCACACGAGGCCCTCCAAACACTTACCTAATGGCACAAACACAGTGGTGGTGGTGGTGGTGGTGGTGGTGGCAAAGAGCAGAAGAGGCTGCAAAGAAATGTAAAAAAAAAAACACATAAGAAAACTCATAGGGGTACAAATCACACGAGGCCCTCCAAACACTTACCTAATGGCACAAACACAGTGGTGGTGGTGGTGGTGGTGGTGGTGGCAAAGAGCAGAAGAGGCTGCAAAGAAATGTAAAAAAAAAAACACATAAGAAAACTCATAGGGGTACAAATCACACGAGGCCCTCCAAACACTTACCTAATGGCACAAACACAGTGGTGGTGGTGGTGGTGGTGGTGGTGGCAAAGAGCAGAAGAGGCTGCAAAGAAATGTAAAAAAAAAAACACATAAGAAAACTCATAGGGGTACAAATCACACGAGGCCCTCCAAACACTTACCTAATGGCACAAACACAGTGGTGGTGGTGGTGGTGGTGGTGGTGGCAAAGAGCAGAAGAGGCTGCAAAGAAATGTAAAAAAAAAAACACATAAGAAAACTCATAGGGGTACAAATCACACGAGGCCCTCCAAACACTTACCTAATGGCACAAACACAGTGGTGGTGGTGGTGGTGGTGGTGGTGGTGGTGGTGGTGGTGGTGGCAAAGAGCAGAAGAGGCTGCAAAGAAATGTAAAAAAAAAAACACATAAGAAAACTCATAGGGGTACAAATCACACGAGGCCCTCCAAACACTTACCTAATGGCACAAACACAGTGGTGGTGGTGGTGGTGGTGTTAAAGAGCAGAAGAGGCTGCAAAGAAATGTAAAAAAAAAACACATAAGAAAACGCATAGGGGTACAAATCACACGAGGCCCTCCAAACACTTACCTAATGTCACAAACACAGTGGTGGTGGTGGTGGTGGTGGTGTAATCCTTTATAGGCAAAAGGAGGCTGCAAACATTAAACATACATGAGAAATCGCATGACCTACATACGTGCACATAATAAATTACAGTTATCAGGAAAGCAAAAATGGTGTCTTTGGAAGCTGGGAAGGTAAGGGGGCAGGTTTAGATGCCAAATCTAGACTGCACACCTTTAACAAACATGAGAAAACACATGTCCAAACCACATGCACATGGGGCCAACTGCCAATGATTAAAAGACACTTGAGGGGTTCCCAAGCTATTGTGGGTTGGAGGGGATTCACCATAGACAACTTAAGCACACCCAAGATAAGTACAAATTGTCTCCTTCCTTTTTTTTGGGAGAGAGAGATACAATTGTCTTACCTCCAGATAATGTAGGTTGTGGGTCACAGGGTCTTGCTAGCACATAAGAAACATCGATCTATAACATCCAGCAGCCATATTGGCCATGTGCTCCTTTTATAGCTGGCTCACAGGTGTGATAATTAGCGGCCGTTTCTATATATATCTGCGCATTCGCGAATTTGCGCGTTCAAAATGGAGGACGATATCCCAGACGCATTAGATGGTGCAATGCTGGCATTTATTGGTGCCTTGTTTGAGGAGGCCCTGGCACAGGAGGCAGCAGAAGGTGGGGAAGCTGCAGCAGCAGCAGCAGCAGCACCTTCAGCAGCAGCACCTCCAGTCCGTGTGCCCTTACCTCGCCAGCCACGCATTTTTGCTCCAAGGATCTATTTGGACAAGCTGCGGGATTCTGATGTCAGGAGGAAGTTCCGGCTCGAGCGAGGAACTATTCTACACCTCTACCAGCTCATAGCAGAGAAAATTGACCCGGACACACAGCGCGGCCATGCGGTGCCCGGCATGGCCAGATTGCTGGCCACTTTGTATATTTTAGGGCGTGGCAGCTTCCAAGCCACTTCGGGAAGTATCATGGGCATTAGCCAGCCCACAGTTTCAAGGGTGTTCATGTTGGTCATTAATGCCATAGTGGATATAGTGCCCAATTTTATCCACTGGCCACAGAATGAAAATGAGTGGAATGAAGTCAAGTTGGGTTTCTACCGGCGGGCACACATGCCGCAAATCCTAGGGGCAATCGATGGCACCCACATAGCCATTAGGCCCCCAAGGAGCCACGAAAGTGAATACCGGAACCGCAAGCAGTACCACTCTGTGAACGTCCAATTAGTGTGTGACGCCAAACAGCGCATCATGAGTGTCAACACTGGTCACCCAGGGTCGTGCCATGATTCCAGTATGTTAAGAACAAGTACTCTGTACGAGGTGTTTGAAAGTGGACAAATGCCCGAAGGGTGGCTTATTGGTAAAGTATTTTGTCTTAACAACATAAACTGTAAGATTACATAGACATAGGAATAAGCTACATCGGTGTACACCCTGATTTAAGCAAAGCCTACCTAAAATGGATGTGTTATTAGTTGTCAGGCTGTTCACACACAACCAGATCAGCAGCTTAGCAGCTCACAAAAGAAAGATTTGCAAAGTTGTCTTTGAGTCCAATGAAGGTGGTTAACCAATGTGTAAATGGTGTCCTCTAGCCACCCAAAGAAAACCTACAAATGATTCCAATGGTATTGCCATATCCCCAAAGTACTTTGCATAAGTGAGTCAATATTGG
This sequence comes from Pelophylax lessonae, assembly GCF_965119305.1. Lineage (NCBI taxonomy): Eukaryota > Metazoa > Chordata > Amphibia > Anura > Ranidae > Pelophylax > Pelophylax lessonae. The sequence goes on from NC_138772.1 coordinate 140,284,877, forward strand.
TTTCCTCACTCTAGTTGCAGATATATTCCAGAAGTAAGACCTAGGCTAATGTAATAGGAACAGAATAGGGGCCAAGTTGTAACTTGCAAGAGAAACCCACCACTTTGTGTGTCCTTTTTCCCATTTGTATTAGTGATTTAGGCAGTTAGACAGAGTTGAGATGTTTCATATGATTTTTTGCAAACAGACGAGCAGGTTGTTTAGTAAAATGCCTAATTGTCTCCCATTTTGAGGAGTCATCTAAAGTCACATGATATGAATAACTAATTTATATTTTTCTTATTTTTCAGGGGATGCTGGTTACCCGCAGCTGACGTGGCTGATGGCTCCAATCAGGTACCCCCAGGGCCCAGCAGAGAGGAATTACAACAGGGCCTTGCGGAGAAGCCGGAGTATCATTGAGTTGACCATAGGTCTTCTCAAGTCCCGGTTTCTCTGCTTGGCCCGGCCTGGGGGTGAACTCCTGTACTCTCCTACCAAGGCTTCCAAGATCATCCTGGCGTGCTGCGTGTTGCACAACATGTGCGTTGCCCGGGATGATTCTTGGGAGCTGACGGAGGAGAGGGAGCCAGAGGTCCGTCAGCCGGCGGCCCCCAGGCGGCGGAGCACCGCTGCCGGTATGGCCACCCGGAATACCCTGGTTGCTAGCCACTTTACATGTAAGTACTGTAACCGGTCAAGATAGGGCATGTGTATTAATTAGCTAGTTAGCAGAGGTGCCACTCACAGGGAGACAGAGGGTGATTATCATCTGCCAATGACACTTGCCATTGTAGATAAAGTGTAGTCAACATTGGTAAAATTGTGTTACTTGAGCAAAAACATGCACCTCTAACCATAAACATGTTGGTATTGTGAATAGTGTAAAGGGCTGAGAAGAGCTGGCAGGTGTTTATTTGTGTCTATGCCACCTGTGTAGTTATTGATAACATGAACGGCTGCTTGGTATCTTATGGTGTTGTAATTTTCCAGAACATCAACATCTTGGAATCATGGCACGTACCATGGGAAGCCTGTGGTGATGGGCTGTCTGGCGTCACAGGTGTGTATTCAAATGTTTACATTAATGATTTCTGGATTGTGTAAGTTGGCATAAAATGTGTTATTTCACTCGTGATGTCGAAATTAAATGAAGTTCAGAATGAAGCAAACAGGCATTAAGATGTGATTTTCATAATGAAATGTCTTATCCTTTGTTTTATTTTTCCAGGAGTGGTACTGCTTGCGGGTGTAGGTGGTAGAAACCCACCTTGATGGACTCCACTCATTTTCTTTTGTGGTCAGTGGATATTTGGTAAGGCACATGGCCAATGACCAACATGAACACCCTGGAACTTCGAAAGTGGCTTGGAAGCTGCCCAGCAACCTTGCCATGCCTGTCCCCTATGAGCTGGTAGAGGTGCAGAATGGATTCTGAACTCTGCCGGAAGTTGTGGAAGACATCAGAATCCCGTAGCCATGGAGCAAAGATCGTGGTCTGGCGCTGTAAAGGCACACGGACTGGAGAGTGACAATATTCTTTTGCTGCATCCCTCCTTCTGCTGTCATTCTCAAATAAATAAATACATTAGAATTGAACATGTGTTTTTTTGTTTTGTGTGGGTGCCTACAGACAAAAGGGCCATCCACACTGTAAGATTTAGAGAAGACTTTATCCTTCCGATTGACATTTTCTATGTAGTGCAAGGGCCTGCCTGATTGCATCCAAATTGAAAGTGTTGAGGTTTGAGCTTCTATTATATGGTTTGGTTAAGTCTACAGGAAAAAGTCTAGACAAATTGTTAGTGTATGGCCCATTAAGCTGCCAAGGCCGGAGTTTTGCACTTTGCATGCTGCTTGTACTGGTGATGTGAGGGGTTGTAATGTAGAGTAGGGATGTATCAGTGTTGTGTTGAGGTGTGAGGCAAATGTAGTGTTGGACTATGAGGGCCTGTGTTGTTGAAATATGGAGAGAGTCCAATATCAGACACCTATGTTTATTGGTCAAGAAATTGTAAGAACCATGGTAAATATGTAAAGAATTGCATCTCGATAAAACTAGGACCACACTCATAAAATCAAAATTGTGTTGTTTCCATTGATGTGCTTGAAATTTGGGTAGGACACCCCCCTCCCCCCCCAAATTCAAGATAGTTTAAAAAAACTGTTTAAAAAAATGAGAGTGAAAAGAGATCCCAAGTGTAGTGATGTGATTTGAACCCATGACGTTGTGAACTGCAGTGAAGTTGCAAAGCACTTAGCTATTGTGCAGAATAAAGCTGTATGGTGGAAAAAATGGAGTGTGTTAAGGCTAAAAAGCACATATAGCTAAAGAACTAAACATTGTATGGAATGTGGGAAGAAGACCATGGTAAAATTGTGAGGTTTCATCTTGCCCTGAAGTAGGGTAGGGGTTTGGTCACTTGCCTTTGGTACTTTCCTTCATAAGATCGATTCGACACACAGACAAGATCAAAAAAACACTTAAAATGGTGTAAGCTTGCAAGCGCTTCTGAGTGTAACATTATTTAGCAATATATATGATGTAATCCGTTCCATTTTAGCAATATAAACAAAAAAAGAAAATAAAAAAAGTAGGTGGAGATGGTAAGCCTCGAACCTACAGCAGAGGGAGATGAATTACAGACATGTGATGTGAGCACTAATCCACTAGCCCACATCGCTATGTGAAACTGCTATAAGCAGGAAGACATAAGTTTGCGAATTGGCGAAGCCGCGATCGTAAGTGAATCCCGCTGACGGCGGAATTCATTATTGCTGTTTTACTCGCCAATTCGCCGCAGCGCCAGTTAATTGATTTGAACGCGGCGAAACTGAAACACGTCATAGATGTTTGAAGCTGCAGTTTCTTTAAATCCGGCCCATAGTGTTGCCACTTGAAGTGCTGTCAAATGGAGTGTTGCCACTTGGAGTGTTGTCACATGGAGTGTTACCACGTTGAGTGTTGTCACATAGAATGTTGCCACTTGGAGTGCTGTCACATGGAGTGTTGCCAGGTTGGGTGCTGTCACATAGAGTGTTGTCACTTGGAGTACTGTCACATGGAGTGTTGCCACGTTGAGTGCTGTCACATAGAGTGTTGCCACGTGGAGTGCTGTCACGTTGAGTGTTGCCAGTTGAAGTGAGTCATAGGTTCCTCCTATCTAGAACTCCTGCTGACTTAACAGAGCATTGGAAGAGAGGAGGAAAGGAGAGTATGTAATGTTGAGGGCATTTAAGCAAATCTCCTTTTCTGTCCTCTGCATGGGCAAAATACAGGTTTGCTTTAAAGGGTTTTCCTATTTTAACCCAAATGCAGATCCCTCCCCTTTTTTAAACAAGTGTCAGGGCTGTGATATCTGAAATTACCTGCTGGATAAATATGGTATGGCAGCTTACTCAAATCAGTATAATGGGACTTTTTCATACTGTCATATTGGGCCTGAAACAGCAGTATACGACTCTTTTATATTAAAAGTCACCCTGTCATTGAGTTATAAATATAAAAAGACACCCATCCTATAAAAGAATAAGGTAAATATGTACTAATTACCAAAGCTTTTTTTCAGTGGGAACGCTGGGTGACGTAGCATCGGGACCTCCAGCACTGAATGATAAGGTGTCCTGGTGGGTCTATTAATGCTGGCTGCTGGGGATCTATTTTGTGGGGGGTCTCATATTGTTAGAGAAGATCTGTTTTGCAGGAGATCTATTGTTGCTGGAGGGGATGTTTTTGCTGCGATGGGTCTTGTGTTGGTCAATTATTGCTTGGATGGATCTACTGTTGAGGGAGGGGGTCTATTGTTGCTGGCTGCTGAAGGGTCTAATGATGCTGGCTATTGGGAGTCTGTTGCTGCTGGGGTGGATCTATTGTTGCTGGGAAGTCTATTGTTGCTAGGTTCAGAGAATCTATTTTCTGCTTGTCTTGATATCATTAACACATTCCATACACATTACTTAGCACAACAAAATTTTACTTGGCTCTGTATCCTCTAAAAGGGGTGGAACTGTGGGGTGGGTAGGGGGTTGAACCAAGGAACCGTGTTTGAAAGTGGGTAGAGGAAGGAGACAAAGGGTGACTCGGAATGGGTAAGGGGGGGTTCCTGCATTAATTTTCTGAGGAAAAAAGGCCCTGCTAATTACTGATTGATCTATGGCTACTGCAGGTATCCAATGCTTCCAGGCTTGTTGAATACCTGCACCCCCAGTGCATACTTTGGTTCCTACTGCCTACTCCTACATCACCACAGGACATAGAAGGCAGCAGAAGAAACCATAGTTTGAGGCAGGGGGAGCAGGTATTCAACATATCCGAAATTGTGGTATAACTGCAGCAGCAGACTATAAGCATCGTGAAGGTCCTTTAACAGGAAAGCTTTACTTTCAACTTTTTTCAGTTTACTAACAGGAAGGAAACTTGTACAGAAAACATGTGCCATTGCTGATCTGTCCTACTGAACATACCTGTTCACTGGCTGTTATGCTGATGCAGCTTCTTTGGTACTTTCATAGTCACTGATTAGGAAAAATATGGAGTTAGGAGTTCTCAGTTTTTTGATCTGTATGTGTACAGAAAGTATTGAAGCCAGTGGTAGCCAGGCAACTAGCATTTCCAAAATGGCTTAAAAAATAGAAACCTAGAAAAACTTTTAGAAAGCTTATGCATAGTGTGTTGTTACTAAATATTTTGATACATACAAATAATAACTGACAAATGACCCATGACATAGGACATATGAGCCTAAACCTAGTAGAGGAGGATTACAAAGACAGGTGGTCCATTACATTACTGTATTTCATGTATATGGAAGTTCAAATTACTTTTAGACTATGCTGGACCACATATGAAGGGTAACTTTACATGCGCGGTTTTGACAGCAGAGTGTAACATTTACGTATACGTTTAAAATGTTCCCGATGTGTTTTATAGTGTCTTTGTGAAAAATGTCCTCCTTTACAAAGGGTTAAATGAAACATTTTTGTTTTAGAGAGATTAGGCACATGTCCAGGGGCAACATGCATAATCTTTTCCAGTACTGCCAGAGTGACGGATGCAGCAATTAAATAGAGAAATGTGAGGCAGTTAGTACACTGCTGGGGATATGTGGAATGTGACCTTATGTACATAGAGTCACCACAAACTATAGTTTACCTAAAGTATATGTAAACCTAATCACTTAGAACTCATATTGGATTCATTTAGATTTGGATTATTTTTAAATGTGCAGCTTAAATAAAATGCCTGGTGATTCTTACAGTGCCTTGCGAAAGTATTCGCCCCCCTTGAACTTTTCGACCTTTTGCCACATTTCAGGCTTCAATGATAAAGATATAAAACTGTAATTTTTTGTGAAGAATCAACAAGTGGGACACAATCAGGAAGTGGAATGAAATTTAGTGGATATTTCAAACTTTTTTAACAAATAAAAAACTGAAAAATTGGGCGTGCAAAATTATTCAGCCCCCTTAAGTTAATACTTTGTAGCGCACCTTTTGCTGAGATTACAGCTGTATGTCTCTATCAGTTTTGCACATCGAGAGACTGAAATTTTTGCCCATTCCTCCTTGCAAAACAGCTCGAGCTCAGTGAGGTTGGATGGAAAGTGTTTGTGAACAGCAGTTTTCAGTTCTTTCCTCAGATTCTCGATTGGATTCAGGTCTGGACTTTGACTTGGCCATTCTAACACCTGGATATGTTTATTTGTGAACCATTCCATTGTAGTTTTTGCTTTATGTTTTGGATCATTGTCTTGTTGGAAGACAAATCTCTGTCCCAGTCTCAGGTCTTTTGCTGCCACCACCATGTTTGACAGTGGGGATGGTGTGTTCAGGGTGATGAGCTGTGTTGCTTTTACGCCAAACATAACGTTTTGCATTGTTGACAAAAAGTTTGATTTTGGTTTCATCTGACCAGAGCACCTTCTTCCACATGTTTGGTGTGTCTCCCAGGTGGCTTGTGGCAAACTTTAAACATCACTTTTTATGAATATCTTTAAGAAATGGCTTTCTTCTTGCCACTCTTCCATAAAGGCCAGATTTGTGCAGTATACGACTGATTGTTGTCCTATGGACAGAGTCTCCCACCTCAGCTGTAGATCTCTGCAGTTCATCCAGAGTGATCATGGGCCTCTTGGCTGCATCTCTGATCAGTCTTCTCCTTGTATGAGCTGAAAGTTTAGAGGGACGGCCAGGACTTCGTAGATTTGCAGTGGTCTGATACTCCTTATATTTCAATATTATCGCTTGCACAGTGCTCCTTGGGATGTTTAAAGCTTGGGAAATCTTTTTGTATTCAAATCTGGCTTTAAACTTCACCACAACAGTATCTCGAACCTGCCTGGTGTGTTCCTTGTTCTTCATGATGCTCTCTGCGCTTTAAACGGACCTCTGAGACTATCACAGTGCAGGTGCATTTATACGGAGACTTGATTATAAGTTTGAAATATTCAAATGAATTTCATTCCACTTCATGATTGTGTCCCACTGGTTGTTGATTCTTCACAAAAAATTACAGTTTTATATCTTTATGTTTGAAGCCTGAAATGTGGCAAAATGTTGCAAAGTTCAAGGGGGGCGAATACTTTCGCAAGGCACTGTACATGCAGGTGCTTGTGCAGGCACTTCCGAATATTTGGTGACATCGCATTGTCTCCCAACTGGACTTCTGCATTGTCACCCATCACACAGGTTTCTGATGGAGACCACACATAGCCATCCTGACACCTGCAGCTGAGGGCACTGTGGAGTAATTAATCCTCAAAGTTCATAGCAGAATCACTGAAGTATTTCTCATTTTTTCTTCAGCAGCTTAGCTCATATTGTTCCCTCTTCCCAGCAGTTTAAACACTTTAAACGAAAATCTACTGGTCTCTTAGATTTTTGGCACCTTTTTGTGTTTGTAGATCTGAACTGTGAGTGGCGATGAACACAGATAATCTGTTCATAGTGGGAGGAAGCATGTTATGTACAGGCAGATGTCATAGGCATTTGATTATCCTTGAAGTAGTAACTAAGCTTAGTGGAAAAGGAAGCAACTCCTTGTTGGTCACCATGCATTTTCCAATATGCTGGAAAGTCTTTGACTGAAACCAAACTTGGATCAAATCCCATCTTACACTGTGGACAATCCAGGTGTCTTAAAGCGGAACTTTACTCACTAAATCAACATTGATTATTTGTAATCCTTATGCTGCTAGCATTAGTAAATAGATAGGAAAGTATATCATATTTACTTGTTTTAAACTTTTAATTTTACATTTCTTTAGTTACTTCCTGGTTTTTGGCCTAGGCAAATGATGTCATACATCCCAAGAGTCTTCGAGAGGGGATGAGGGGCTAACACCAACCTTATGAGTGAAGAACATCTGACCTATAGAGAAAATAGCCTAGTAACAATCCATTTTGCCAGCATTCACACAAGACAAATGTACATGATATTTTACAGGATGAATAGCTGTGCACATCTTTTATAAATTCCCATCTAAAGTGTATGCAAAACAATTTTTTGGGGGATAGACTTGGGAAGGGTTGGAGTTAGACACTCTTGCCAGCAAGGCTTTTTTTCTCAGAAAATAGGTGCAGGAACTCCTTCTGAGTCACTCCTTGCCTCCGCCCCCCCCCCCACCTCCAAGCACCGTCTCATAGTTCCACCCCTACCCACCTCCCAGTACCTTCCCTTTTAGAGAATACAAAACCAAGTAAATAATCTGTATGGTATTTGTTAATGATAACAACAAAAGCAGTGAAATAAATCCTCTGCAGCCAGCAACAATACCCCCCCCAGCAACAATAGATCTCCCCATCAACAATAGATCCCTCCAAGCAACACTAGACCGATCCCAGCAAAAGTAGATCCCACCCCAGCAATAATAGATACCCCAGCAACACTAGACCAAACCCCAGCTACAATAGATTCCCCAGCAACAATTGATCCCACCAGCAACAATATATCTCCCAGCAATTGTAGATACCCCCAGCAACACTAGACCCCACCACATCAACAATAGATCCCCAGCAACAATAAATCCCCCAGCAACAATAGATACCCCCAGAAAAACTAGACCTACCCCAGCAACAATAGATTCCCCCAGCAACAATAGAACCCCCAACAATAATAGATGCCCCCAGCAACACTAGACCCACCCCCGCAACAACACATCCCACACAAAACATTATCTCCCCCAGCAACAATGGACTGCCCATTATAAAATACCACCCCAGCCACAATAGATCTTCCTCTGCAACAATAGACTCCCAGCAGCAACAACAGATTTCCCAGCAGCCAGCATCAATAGACCCTCCAGCAGCCCTCAACAATTGCCCCCCCCCCTCCCCAGCAACAATAGACATTTCTAGTAACAATAGACTCCCATACAAAAATAGATTCCTGCCAGCATACCCCAGTACCCATTTCCATTACATACATTCAGTGCTGAAGGTGCCGGAACTGCGTTCCCCCGCTTTCCCCCTGAAAAAAAGCCCTGTTTGCCAGGTTTTTTCTTGTTGTGTTTGTCTGTTCTGGGAAGAAACCCTCTTCAATTTGTCCTGGTTATTATCACTAAGGGAAAAAGTAAGGGGAATCCCACATTTTTAGAGCTGTCCCCAGAGCAAGAAGTGAGGGAAATTCTTTCTGTAAAACCAGTGATATGTCAGGCATTCACACAGCTGTCACAAATCATCCATCCAATGTCAAATATTTCACATGCTGCTGCAGACAAGATCAGGCTCCACACACCACAATCACATCTCAAGTGTTGGCTAGGCTCATCTCCACCGGAGCAATCAACTGTATCATCAACACTAATGCTGCAAACTGAGATGTAAAATAATCTTCCCTGTGTAAAAATAGCCAATAGGAACAAATTATGTTCTGACATGTTTCTTGCTAGGCACAGCGCTCTCTCAAAGAAAGGTTGAAAAAGCTCTGTGTCTAGTGTGAAACATGTCAGAATAGAATTTGTTCCTGTTGGCTATTTTATTAGAGGAAGATTTTTTTTTTTGCATCTCAATGTGTGCCATTCCAGCCGCTGATATAGTTGTCAAAAATATTCATTGTAATTTGTGTAATATGTTTACTTCCTATGGTTGTCATTGCCATCTAGTGGCCATAATTTTCCTGAAATATCCCTATGAGGAAATGCTGCATTATGGCCACTAGATGGAGCTGATGAGCATAGGAAGTGAACATATTACATAAATCACGTTGATTATTTATGACAGCTGTATACGTGCTTGAGACATTTGCACACATTTTTTATTTTTTTTTTATTATAAATAGACTCTGAAGTTTACCTACCATCATAACGCATTATTCACCTGACCTGGGCCAAACCAGTTTGAATGATTTAATTGGCCGAGATGAATTTTACAGCTGAATTCTATAGATTTCTCTGACACATCCAGCTCGTCCCCCTCCCTCCTCCATACATGCAGATAAACCCAGTACAAACTTGCATGCTTATATAACGATTGTTAACAAGATCGATCATTCTGTGGTTGACTCATGCATGCACAGCCAGCTACAATCTACTGCTTGTGAGACCAGCATTCGGTCTGTCAGGCGCCTCGTATAATGGCAATTAGCCTAAAAGCATAAAATTATTATTTAGTGTTACACTTGATGACACTGGAAATGGATTATGTGCTGGCCTAACGCTTTGCAAATCTCTGTCCGAAGAGGCGTTTTTTGCAAATCAAAGCATTAAATATAGTAGCTCTTGAGTAACATCATGTTTTATAACTGCAGCCATTTACCATCCCCGTAGGAAGATCCCTTGTGGCTGCCGACTATTACAGTAAAACATCCCATCTGTCCAAATGCTGAATAGATGTTATTGTATGCGGCCAAACTTGGTAAATCAGAATTTACAAAAATCCTTTGACTCATGTGGTTCTTCTGGGAAAAGAGGTCGGAAGTCTGTGAAAGTATGTGTGTGAGATCCTGGGAAAATATGCACTTTTTAACTCTGCAGAATGCAAATTGGCTTTCTCAGCCAGAATGAAAACACTTTTTTTTTTTTTTCTGCCCATTTGAAAGAATTCCACTGAAAGTCGTTTTTTTTTGTGAACAAAGGTGCATTTGCCATTACTCGGTTTCGGACCATTGGCATCAAGTAACGCATTTGTTTGGATTCTATTGAGGTTTAATAATAATGGCACTTTCCTTTGAGCCTGTTAATCAGATCACTGGTACTGTGTATGCTCTGGCAGGTTGTACTAGGGACTGTTATGAGGACAGAGACTGGGACTTCACACATTAATTTCTGAGGAGGAATAGCCACTTGCCGACCACGCAGAGTAAATACTCTGACGATAAATACCAGTGTTATGGAAGCAGCTACAGTGCCTCGAAAAAGTATTCATACCCCTTGAAATGTTCCACATTTTGTCACGTTACAGCCAAAAACGTAAATGTATTTTTTTTAGGATTTTATGTGATAGACCAGGGGTCTTCAAACGTTGGCCCTACAGTTATTCAGGAACTACAATTCCCATCATGCCTTGTCATGTCTCTGTGAATGTCAGAGTTTTACAATGCCTCATGGGATGTGTATTTCTGCAACAGCTGGCGGTCCGTAGTTTGAGGATCCCTGTGATAGACCAACATAAAGTGGCACATAATTGTGAAGTGGAAGGAAAATGATAAATGGATTTCAACAGTTTTTACAAATAAATATGTGAAAAGTGTGACGTGCATTTGTATTCAGCCCCTCTGTGTCAATACTTTGTAGAACCACCTTTTGCTGAAATTATAGTTGCAAGTCTTTTTGGCTATGTCTCTACCAGCTTTGCACATTTAGAGAGTGAAATTTTTGCCCATTCTTCTTTGCAAATTAGTTCAAGCTCTGTCAGATTGGATGGAGAGTGTCTGTGAACAGCAATTTTCAAGTCTTGCCACAAATTCTAAATTGGATTTAGGTCTGGACTTTGACTTGGCCATTCTAACACATGAATATGCTTTTATGTAAACCATTCCATTGTAGCTCTGGCTGTATGTTTAGGGTCCCGGAGCTCAGACATGGACAAATTCAAGAAATTGGTAATATATATATAATGTTAGGGGCTCTAAGTAATTTTCTACAAAAAAATGCTAATTTAAACTTGTAAACAAAAAGTTCCAGAAAAGGCCTGGTCAGCAAGTGGTTTACCTACACTTCTTGTGGAAAAGAGATCTGCAGTTTACAATCTGCCATCTTTTTATTCTAAGGGCCCTTTCACACGGTGAAGGGCAGAGCTGTCGTTTTACCGCCCCCTGGCTACCCACCCAAATGCTAACATTGCAGTCTAGCAACATTTTACAAATGACATGGGTGTGATGCTCAGTGGCGGAGCCAGAGGGTTAGCTGGGGTGGCAATTGTCACCCCAGAAGAAGTCCTTGCCACCCCTGTTGCCACCCCAATCCTGGGCGGGTGGCCGGGTGCATGGTAGCGGAGGAATCACAGGGCAGGGGATCGCCGTACGGCCGGGAGCTGCGGAGGGAGGCGGATGGAGAGCAGGGAAGACCGGACTCCTGCTTCTTACACAGCCAGTGGTGTTGGCAGGGGGGGCTGAACGGAGCTTCAGCCCCGAGTGTGCCAACCAAAAAGTCCCGGGTCTCGTGTGTGGATCGTCATCGTTTTAAGTTATTTGCCTGCCCCCGCCCCGAGTGTCAAATATGCCATTGCATTGCTCCTACTTTCTTCGGCTCTCAGCTGAGCTGAGCAGCGCTGCAGCCAGAAGACGGAGGGGGTGGAGGCGGAGCCAATGCTAGGCGGCAAGGAGAGGAATTTGAAATCCTCCTCCGCTCCGAGAACCTCTTCTGCTGTCACATGACGAGCGGAGGAGGATTTCAAATTCCTCCCCTTGCCGCCTAGCATTGGCTCCGCCTCCACCCCCTCCGTCTTCTTCTGGCCGCAGCGCTGCTCAGCTCAGCTGAGAGCCGAAGGAAGAAGAATGTGAGTGCCCGAGGGGGGAGGGGGGGGAAAGAAGGAAGAATGTGAGTGCCCGAGGGGGGGGGGGAATGTGAGTGCCTGAGGGGGAGGGAGGAGGAAGAATGTGAGTGCCCGAGGGGGGGGGGAAGGAGGAGGAAGAAGGTTAGTGCCTGAGGGGGGGGGCGGAAGAAGGTTAGTGCCTGAGGGGGGAGGAGGAAGAAGGTTAGTGCCTGAGGGGGGGGGCGGAAGAAGGTTAGTGCCTGAGGGGGGAGGAGGAAGAAGGTTAGTGCCTGAGGGGGGCGCAGGGGCGCCGCCCCCCCATCCATGCGTCCAGCCCCCTAATCTGCATGCAGGGGCGTTCAATGGGATTTTTTTTTTTTGCATCACCTGATTAGAGCCAGAGGCTCTAATAGGGCGATGCAAAGGGTGGACCCGGGGCGCAGAGCAGTGCATCCCGAGCCCACCCATTGCGTGACAATAGCGAATGAATATTCGCTATTGTCACACCGATCCAACTCCTGGCCAATCAGGAAGCGCTTCCGATACGCGCTTCTTGATTGGCCACAAGACAAACCCCTTGCCATTAGCCGAGGAGGAGGCGGAAGGACTCGTGGAGACGCGCCGCCGGTCACCGGTACTCAGAAGAAGCCGCTGCTGCTGGAAGGACTCGTGGAGACGCGCCGCCGGTCACCGGGACTGAGAAGAAGCCGCCCGCTGCCGCTCCAGGTAGGTAAGGGGGCACGCACGCTGATCTCTGCATTGGGGGCATGTACGCTGGTCACTGCATTGGGGGCATGTATGCTGGTCACTGCATTGGGGGCATGTATGCTGGTCTCTGCATTGGGGGCATGTATGCTGATCTCTGCATTGAAGGGGGCATGTACGCTGGTCACTGCATTGAAGGGGGAATGTTCGCTGGTCACTGCATTGAAGGGGGAATGTACACTGGTCACTGCATTGAAGGGGGCATGTACGCTGGTAACTGCATTGAAGGGGGAATGTACGTTGGTCACTGCATTGGGGGCATGTACGCTGATCTCTGCATTGAAGAAGGCATGTACGCTGATCTCTGCATTGAAGGGGGAATGTACGCTGGTCACTGCATTGAAGGGGGCATGTACGCTGGTCACTGCATTGGGGGCATGTATGCTGGTCTCTGCATTGGGGGCATGTATGCTGGTCACTGCATTCAGGGCATGTATGCTGATCTCTGCATTGAAGGGGGCATATACACTGATCTCTGCATTGAAGGGGGCATATACGCTGATCTCTGCATTGAAGGGGGCATGTACGCTGGTCACTGCATTGAAGGGGGCATGTACGCTGGTCACTGCATTGAAGGGGGCATGTACGCTGGTCACTGCATTGAAGGGGGCATGTACGCTGGTCACTGCATTGAAGGGGGCACGCTGGTCACTCTGCATTGAAGGGGGCACACTGGTCACTCTGCATTGAAGGGGGCACATACCTTAATTACTGAAGGCCCGTTTCTCACTTTTGCGACCTCAAAGTCACGCAATTTTTTACAGCGTTTTTTGCCGCAAAGCAATGCCTATTACATTTTTCTGTTTGCGCCCCCCTAACATTTTTGAGCACCAGCCGCCACTGTCCCCAATATACCTAGAACATTGTGCACATATTAATCTGCAAGTGTTCACAGATATTTATAGGTCAGAGTGTTTAACTGACAAAGAATGATGTGCCATAGAACTGCTGATGTGGATGTATTTTTCTGCTCTGTATCTAATAAATGCATACTTTACACCCCCCCTTTCCAGTACCCCCCAGAGCTCTTCAGGCCCCCCCCCCACCAGTGCTCTTTAGTCCCCCCCCCCTCCCCCAGGACTCTTCAGCTCCCCACAGTGCTTTACAGCTCCCCCCTATTTTCATAGATTTAGGCTAATATGTATTCTGCCACATATTTTTTGTAAAAGTGTATTTTGATTGGTTTGCAAAAAAGTTATTACATCTACAAACTGGAACTTTTTATTTTTTAATTGTTTTTACTAGTAATGGCAGCGATCAGCGATTATTAGAGGGACTGCGACATTGCGGTGGACAAATCTGACACTAAATGACACTTTATATATTGACCCCCCAAAATAATACCTTGCCCCCCCTTTGCCACCCCTGTTTTAAAAGTCTAGCTCCGCCACTGGTGATGCTTTGCTATACAGATGTGGCATTTTTAACTTAGAGCTGCATAGCTTGAGAGTTGGCACCACTGCATCGCATGCATTCAATGTGGTTGTAGGGCAGTTGCAGTGCGGCCCCATTCACTCAAATGGGTTCTGTCTGCCGAACGTGAAAAAGGGTTTAGTTTTGTCTGCGGTATGTGTTCAACCCCATCCATAGGGTGACCAGACATCCCCGCTTTCCGGGGACAGTCCCCAGACCAAGTTTGTCCCCAGTTTTGTCCCCTGGATTGGATTTGAACAGGGGCCTGGGCAAATTCAAAGACAGTCAGTGCAGAATAAAAAAAAAAAAAAAATTCTGAATTACACACCCCCACTTCGCCGCTCCTACTAGCTTACGGGGTGTATTTTTTCCATTATCTGTGCCTTTTTCTGATAATCATGTGCTGGTCAGAGCAGAGGGACTATTTCTTCAGTTTCGGGCGCATGCCCATTTTGCTCCCGCTCACATGCTCTTCTGCCTTGGCTCAAGTCCCGGCGAGCCGCTTGCCTATCTCCTTGCCTTCTCCGGCGCAGTGATCTTTCTCTGCTCAGCTCCCCACCCAGTAGTAGCCGGGGCCTGGAGAGTGAGACTTGAGAGGCTGTGTAGGCGGGTGGCGGCGGTGAAAGGCAGAGAGAGAGAGGCAGCTGAACATAGCTGACAGTGTCAAGCAGCAGGAGCAGAGGGGAATCGGATCGGATCACGGGGCTGCCAGTGCCTTCAAGGCTTTGGGGGTGTCTGTAGTTAGATTACATTGTACTGTGTCTGTCTCTCTGGCATAATGGATGGTATCATATCACACAGGCAGCAGGCACTCTATCATGGCTCTGGCTGGCTCTGTCACAGTGTGTCACGTAACACGCCTGCTGGGTGCTGATTTTGTTAATTTATTGGTCATAAGTTAATAAAATCAGCACCCAGCAGACATATTATGTAACACACTGTGAGAGCCAGCCAGAACCATGATAGAGTGCATGCTGCCTGTGTGTTATCAAAATGCTGATGATCTTAATCAGTTGCCGACCGCCCCATAGCACATTTACTGCAACAGGGCGGTCAGGATCATGTATATATATATATATATATATATATATATATATATATATATACGTGATCATGCATTTCTGGGTATTGGAGCCGATCAGTGGGTCCGGTGGACTCAATGTCTGCCGGGACCCGCCGATCGTTCTGTACACAGGCAGAACACCGGCCTGCCTATGCAAACAAAGCAGATCGCCACTCTGTCAGTATGGAAGACATTAATTCTGTGTTCCTGCAAAGCAGGGACAGGGATCGATGCCTTCTCTTAGTAAAAGCACCTCCCCCACAGTGAGAAAACACTTGTTAGGCACACATTTAACCCTTTGATTGCCCTAGATGTTTAACCCCTTCCCAGCCAGTGTCATTAGTACAGTGACAGTGCATATTTTTACCACTGATCACTGTATTAGTGCCACTGGTTCCCACAAAGTGTCAAAAATGTCACTTACTGTCCGAGTTGTCCACTGCAGTATCGGAGTCCTGCTATATGATGCTGATTGCCACCATTACTTGTGAAAAAAAAGTCCCTGGATTTAATTTTAAAAATCTAAACACCTTACCCATCAGGCTGCATTTGCAGCTTAAGGGAACTGTAATAATGCAGCTCAACCAACCTTGACCACAAGTGTAAACAAGCTCTTTCATTTAGTGACCAGGGAAATCTCCTTTAGTGGCACAAAACCATTTTCTGTTGCTTCTGCTACAGACTTACACAACAGTAAAGCTGGGATGCTATTTTTTTTTTCATCCAGCCAGTGGACTGATTCCTCGATGCACACAAGGAAGAAAAATGGAGGAATCCCCCCACGTTGGGAGATTGTATTCTGATATTGGCACCCACAGCTGTCAGAATACACTGATCAGCAGCTGCAGCTGCTGATCAAGAAAAAAAATTCAGCTTGCTCTATCCACAGATGTTGATCAAACGATTGAATTCTGCCAAGCTGGCACGGCCTCACGCTGATAAGAATGGTACCCCTGAACTGGACAAATTTCGATAAGTGTATGGACAGCTTTAGGAACGACTTGGTCTCATTCCTTTGTACAAAATGGTTGTGGTTCATGTACATCCACTTGCCGACCGCCCTATTGCAGTTTAACTGGTACAGGGTGGCCGCCCTTTGCAGAATCACGTATATATACGTGATCCTCCACTTCTGGGCATCGGGCGCCAGCGGCTCACTCCCACTATGAATCTACACAACAGGTCCGCTGTAAAAGCACCTCCCACAATACAGTAAAACTCCAGCTAGGCACACATTTACCCTTTTATCGCTCCTGATGTGAACCCCTTCCCAGCCAGTGTCATTAGTACAGCACAGTGTATAGTATTAGCACTGATCGCTGATTTAGTGTCACTGGTGATGTCAGTATCAGTTAGTTCCCACCAAGTGTCAGTTAGTGTCAAATTTCCCACCGCACCCATCAAAGTCCCACTATAAGTCGCTGACCACCGCCATTACTAGTATAAAAAATAAATAAATAAATCAAAATTCCAGTATATATATACCATCATTTGTAGATGCTATAATTATATTATAATTCTATTTGTGTGAAAAAATTATAGAAATTTCATTTGGGTACAGTGTTGCATGACCCAGAAATTACCAGTTAAAGTAGCACAGTGCTGAACAGCACAAAATGGCCTGGTTATGAAGGGGGTAAAACCTTCCGGAGCTTAAGACCACTTTCACACATGCGGACCGTTTGTCTGTTTTTCATCTATCTATGATCAGTGAAAAATGGACATCAATGCTCCTCTTTGGAAAAACGGGTGATCATCCATTTACATTAGTTTACATTTGCTTCCATCAACATTTGTTTTTTGGAATGAATCAAAGCCATATTTTTCTTCTGTTAAAAAAAAACTGGATCGGGTGAAAAACGGATGTAAACTGACAAACGGTTTGTTTTTACATGAAAAATAGGCTCCGGACTCAAGCGGTTAAGGACTCTAGCTGGCGGATGTCAAAAACTGATGTAAACTTTTTCCATTTTTCCTTTGAAAAAAACGTGACTGAACTGATGAAACAGACGGTCTGCATGTATGAAAGGGGCCTAAGTGGTTAAAGTATAGAATTTAAGCTGTTATTTTAATCATGTTTTTTTGGATTATGTTGCATGGTTCTACTTTATAGTAAAGGAGTTTAAGACACCCTGATGTTTTGTTTTTCTCCTGATATAACTTAGGATTCACCTATTCATCTGTCATTACACACCACTTAGGGCCTAAAGCAGACAAAAAATATGCTCTCCTTCATGTTTCACAGTTGGGATGAGATTATGGTCTTAGTATGCCATCATTTCTATTTTTGTCATACATAATGCTCTATAGATTTACAAAATCATTGATTTCTGTTTTATCTCTTAATAGAACGTTACGTGAAACTCATGAGTTCCTCCAGAAGTTGCTGGGGGTTTCTTAAGCAAAGAGCATTTTGTTCAAAAGGTTTACAAATGTAGCAATTACCCCTGCCAAGTCTGATAACTTGCCACAGGTTCTTCCCCAGAATAGTGCAACAGCAGCCCAAAACAACAGTGACTCTTCTGGCTCAATAAATAGTCAAGGGCCAGGGTCGGCAACCTGTCGATCGAGGGCTACCTGTTAATGGCGGCTATCTGACACCTAGACCATAACATGCCCGCCAGCTCCTGCCACCTGCGGTGCAGCTCAGTAATCTTTGCTTTCTTTCATGTTGGTCAGGTAGATCTCAAAGGTTGCTTATCCCTGGCCCCACCCTGTCACTACTCCTTATTGGTAATGACCAAGGAAATTTACAGCACTGAGACATTGAGTGAGAAATATCCCAGGCCAGGCAAGCACTAGTACTGATACACAAGGGATAGCTCAGCAACAGTCACTATTATTTTGCACTCGGGTCTGAACTCACAATGTTCCTGGATACCTGGATGCCTCCTTCCAATATCAGAAAGACATTTCTCCAATGAACCTTCAAGACCAGATCTTCAGTGAAATTCCTTGATTAGTTCCAAAGACTTTTAGCAAACAGTCCCCCCCCCCCCCCCAGCTTTAGCAGGAATGGAACCTCGATTAGCGTAAGTAGAATTTCACCTGAGCTACCTAGAAGAGCAGCAGCTGTTCAGGCTGGGAATGTCTCCTCCTGGACAATGCAGGGCATCTCCAGACCTCTGACTATTTATGCACTCCCCCAGCCACCTTCTGGACACCCTTCCCCAGGGATTGGCTGAGACAACATAAACATTTAGGCTGCTGATTTGCCTTCCCAGCCCACTACATTCTAGAATCCTCCAGAAGGCAGGGGGAAATAATCAAACCTGCAACCTGAACAGCCCAGAGCAACCACAAGCTGCTCCACTGATTACAGAGAAACCAAAAACTAAATGTACTGAACCATCCTGACAACCTGTCTGGGGAGGGGGGATGCTACACAAAGATAGACTTTAGCCAACCTACAATTGAGAGAAGACCTTTCTGTGGAATGCACTGTTTTAGTCTGTTGTAACCTCTTTTGAACACTTTGTTGCTCATAGGTATTATCAATTTACCATTAGTCAGTTTTTGCAGCAATTGCAGCAATTTTTTGTAGGATAACACACTGTAGCACTTTATTATCTTATGTTCTTCAGTAGTTTGTGCTTAGATCCTGACAAATTGACTATAACATCTGATTGCATTTACAATCTTTTCTAAATATCGTTTTTCTAAACATTAATTTTAATTTTCCATCAATAAATGTTCTAAGTGTTCTGGGATAAATAACAATGTCTTTTTCAGATAAAGAGACAATCATGATTTAGGAATCATTCAACCACAAAATGTTTAAAGGCTCACATACAGTATCTCACAAAAGTGAGTACACCCCTCACATTTTTGTAAATGTTTTATTATATCTTTTCATGTGACAACACTGAAGAAATTACACTTTGCTACAATGTAAAGTAGTGAATGTACAGCTTGTATAACAGTGTAAATTTGCTGTCCTCTCAGAATAACTCAACAAACAGCCATTTTCCCTACCCGGTGTCATGTGACTCGTTAGTGTTACAAGGTCGCAGGTGTGAATGGGGAGCAGGTGTTTTAAATTTGGTGTTATCACTCTCACCCTCTCATATTGGTCACTGGAAGTTCAACATGGCACCTCATGGCAAAGAACTCTCTGAGGATCTGAAAAAAAGAATTGTTGCTCTACATAAAGATGGCCTAGGCTATAAGAAGATTGCCAAGACCCTGAAACTGAGCTGCAGCATGGTGGCCACGACCATACAGCGGTTAAACAGGATAGGATCCACTCTGAACAGGCCTTGCCTTGGTCGACCAAAGAAGTTGAGTGCACATACTCAGCATCATAACCAGAGGTTGCCTTTGGGAAATAGACGTTTGAGTGCTGCTAGCATTGCTGCAGAGGTTGAAGGGGTGGGGGGTCAGCCTGTAAGTGCTCAGACCATACGCCGCACACTGCATCAAATTGGTCTACAAGGCTGTCATCCCAGAAGGAAGCCTATTTTAAAGATGATACACAAGAAAGCCCACAAACAGTTTGCTGAAGACAAGCAGACTAGGGACATTGAATACTGGAACCATGTCCTGTAGTCTGAATGAGACCAAGATAAACCTATTTGGTTCAGATGGTGTCAAGCGTGTGTGGTGGTAACCAGGTGAGGAGAGAGAGAAGAGAGAGAAAGAGAAGTGTGTCTTGCCTAAAGTCAAGCATGGTGGTTGGAGTGTCATAGTCTGGGGCTGCATGAGTGCTGCCGGAACTGGGGAGCTACAGTTGATTGAGAGAACTATAAATGCCAACATGTACTGAAGCAGAGCATGATCCCCTGGGCCGCGGGGCAGTATTCCAACATGATAACAACCCCAAACTCACCTCCAAGACGACCACTGCCTTGCTAAAGAAGCTGAGGATAAAGGGGATGGACTGGCCAAGCATGTCTCCAGACCTAAACCCCATTGAGCATCTGTGGTGCATCCTCAAACAAAAGGTGGAGGAGTGCAAGGTCTCTAAAATCCACCAGCTCCGTGATGTCATCTTGGAGGAGTGGAAGAGGACTCCAGTGGCAACCTGCGAAGCTCTGGTGAACTCCATGACCAAAGGGTTAAGGCAGTGCTGGAAAATAATGGGGGGCCACATAAAATATTGACAGTTTGGGCCCAATTTGGACATTTTAACTTAGGGGTGTACTCACTCTTGTTGCCAGCGGTTTAGAGTTATTTTGAGGGGACAGCAAATTTACACTGTTATACAAGCTGTACACTCACTACTTTACATTGTAGCAAAGTGTAATTTCTTCAGTGTTGTCACAAGAAAAGATATAATGAAATATTTACAAAAATGTGAGTGGTGTACTAACTTTTGTGAGATACTGTACATTTTTTTAATGCTGTATATGGATAGAACTTTGGTTATATAACGCAAGAGGAAGAGAACAAAGCTTGACTTATTGAAAAGGCTAAGTGGTTTATAAGTGAATGAAGGAGACAAAGTTCTGTTCAGTATGTCGATATTCTCGTGCTGTATCTTATGACTTCAGTACTATCGTCTGTGAGTATTCCTCTTCTTTAAAACAAGCGTATAACATCACTATGCTCAGCCTCATAGATCACTAATTCTGTCTTCATTTTAACTTCTTAATTGCTTAAGGGGGCAATATGTTAAAACTGACGCCAGTGTAAAGGTGTGCCTGTCACATTGGTAATGCATTGCTCTCCATTCTAGATAGAACTGAGGCTCATTATGCAGGTTTTTTTTTTCTTTATCTTGATCATAGCTTCTGCTAATAAATGTTAAAGCATTACCACACCAGTCAAAAAGGTCAGTAGGTTTCTGTCCCTTTAAGGATGAATCATCCATTATCCTAACTGTCAAACAGGCATCAGATGCTATACCTACTAGACCTGTTCTAAGAAAAGAACATGCAACTCCCGGTATTCTACAAAAATCCATACATATTTGCCATATTTTCTATAGGTTCAGCAAGCCAAAGTTCATACTTATTATATACCCACCCACCCTCCTGGTCTGATTCCTAAAGGATCCAGGTGCCTCCAGAAGTTGAAGAGACTGCCGGTAAACTGCACCTCAGTTTAAGGTTGAGAAGCTAATGAGGTTTAAACTTATAAAAGAAAAAAGGAGTCCAGATTTCCCAGTACTTATCCTCTTGACACTTCTGTATCATGGTTAGGTTCTCCATCTGCCAGATCTCAGTAATTCGAGCAAGCCAGTGCGTCCTTTTAGCCACAGCTACATTTAAGTATTACTATATTATTTATGGTCTTTGGTCAGCACTAGTGAGTTTTCATAGTGGATGTGGAGTATAGTTAGTTTTTAAATTAAAGGGCTGCATAGTGTAATTTGGGGGTTAATTTTAAAAATGCTAGTTACCTGAGTCTTATTGATCTAAACCAGTGCTCTCCAAACTGTGGCCCAGGGGTTCCATCCACTGACTCCAACCGTAGGGCATAATTCCTCCTACTGACCCCACAAAGGGGAAAAATTGTTCCCAATTACACCATTGAAGAGGCACAATTTGTCCCAATGTCACCAACGATGGGGCACTATTCCTCCCACTGATATCAATGATGGGGCACTTTTCCTCCCAATGATACTAATAATGAGGCACTATTCCTTCCACTGATACCATTGTTACCCATGATGGGGCACTATTGCTCCTAATGATACCAATGATGGAGCACTATTCCTCCCACGGATACCAATAATGAGGCACTATTCCTCCCAATGATACCAATGATGGGGCACTGTTTCTCCCACTGGCAGCAATGATGGGACACAATTTCTCCCACTGACACCAATGATGGGACACAGTATTTTCCACTGACACCAAAGATGGGACACAATTGCTCCCACTGACA
This sequence comes from Pelophylax lessonae, assembly GCF_965119305.1. NCBI lineage: Eukaryota > Metazoa > Chordata > Amphibia > Anura > Ranidae > Pelophylax > Pelophylax lessonae. The sequence goes on from NC_138772.1 coordinate 140,306,838, forward strand.
CCACCAATGGGAATTTCTCCTACTGACACCAACAGGGGTTCACTTTTCCTCACAATGACACCAATGATGGGATACTTCTTCTCCCAATGACAACAAAGCTGTGGCACAACTCCTCCCACTGACATCAATGAGGGGGCATTGTTTGCTCGCACTTACGCCAAAGCATTTTCTATTCCCACTGACCACAGACCAGCCCCCCTGAAGGACAGTAAGCTGGCCCTTTGTTTAGAAATCTTGGAGACCCCTGATCTAAACAATCAGGTCAGGAGTTATGACTTTTCATCACTGACTTGTTCAGGGTTAGTGGCTCTACTATGATAAATGTTCCCCTATACCACAGGTGTCAAACCAGCGGCCCTCCAGCTGTTGTGGAACTACAAGTCCCATGAGGCATTGCAAGGCTGACAGTTACAAGCATGACTCCAACAGGCAAAGGCATGATGGGACTTGTAGTTCCGCAACAGCTGGATGTCGGCCAGTTTGACACCCCTGCCCTATACTATGAAGAATAAAAATGCTTAGAAGTCCTTAGAGTCCAGTACTGTCCCTTTTGCAGCTGCAGTGGTGTGGGTCTTGTTCCATGTCACTATTTTTTTTGTTTGCTGTCTCTTCCTGTTTCTTGTGGTCGACTCACTGATAATGTGATGATGACCAACCTTGTGTAGATGGAGATCTGGCACCATACCATTCTCTATAGTGGCAACACAAGGTGGGAGTCACTTGCGCATCTTCCACCTACAAGCTTCTGCATTATCCATGTCCCATGTCATAGAAGGCTGCGGGCAGGAAACCCGCATGTCCATCTCATAAGAATATGTTTAAAAAGTATTTATAATTTAGAAAATATAAAAATTGTCAGTGTTTTATTCAGAGGAAGGAAAGACATGAAAGCATATTTTTGATGACATGTTCCTAAAAAGAGAGTAGTATAAACTTATGTTCATGTAATTCTGCTGTATTTTTTTTCATCAAAAATGCATTTATGCAACCTAAGAAAGTCATTACACCTGTCTGTTGGACTTCTATATTGAAGCCTCTCCATCCCATGAGATTTACATTATATACAGTTCTAAAACTTTCATCATCTCCAGAATATATTTTCCTTCTGTCATTCCCTGGTATAAGCTCTAATCCATTTGTACTAAACCGTAATGTAAAACCATATTTTTATGCCACAGGAATAAACCCCATAATCATCATTTTCTGAAAAGTTTTAGCTGTAGAGGAGCAATTATCTTTGATGTTGGCCACATAAGTGTATGTTTAGTATTTTCTAACTGGGACACTGAAATGCTGAAGCTACACAAATGCTTGCAGTGATTTTGTCATTTGATTTTTTTGGTCTTTGTCCCTAGATATGGTTTTTAAAAGTCATGATTATCTGGGCCTTGTTCTACATCTGACACACAGATTGCTTAAAATACAACTTTGAAAATTACTTGTTTCCAAAGCAGTTTTCATCTCTTGCGTATGTTGAGGCATTGTGTGTTAATTGACAGAAATCTTCCTTTTATGTTCCCACAGTCCCTCATTTTTGTTGTTGCTGAGGTATAGTTGTATATTCAAAATGTAAGTCTTTAGATCTAACTTACTTTATTATTTAATACCACAACATAAAGGACAGAAATGTGTTAGAAATAGTAGCAACATATCAGGCTTTACCTTCATACAACTGTTGTTATCATAAGAGTGATCATTCGTTTGCAAGGAACCTATTAGGATGGCCTATATGATTTTCCATTGATGACTTCAAACTTCAAAGGTGCATTTACTATACCTTTCATGTATCTGATTAACAGATCAATGATAGCTTTCTTCTATCTTTATATATTATTTTGGTCAGAGCCAATCCAGGCTCTGGAAGGATTCTGACAATATTGCCTGGATTCACCTGGCTGCCTAATAGAGAGCTGGCTCCACCTGGGAGAGCCAGAGCCAGCTGGAGTTGACCACCCACCTGCCCATTGTGTGTTTCGTCACAGCGTTATTGGCGGTTTTGGCCTTGCCAGCAATTGATTTTGCTTTATGAGCTATACCCACAAGTTTTATTCTGGGGTTTTATTCTGGGGTTTTATTCTGGGGTCAGTTTAATGCCTGTCTGGCACTGATGGTGAAAACCCGCCTCTTAGACTATCTGAGTATATGTTATGGATGCTCACGGTATAACTGTGACTGGCATTGTTATGTGGTACTTTTGAATGTTGTTACATTTGGGAAGTTCAATAAAGCTGTGTCCTTGCCCTATTTCCAACATATTCAGCCTCTCTGTCTTTTTTTTTTTTTTTGGGGGGGGGGGCAGGTTTTGGTACATTAGTTAGCCAAAATGAGCCTATGAATCTCAGCAGCCATGTGTACCTCTGTATGGTAAAGTATAATAAAACCTAATTTAACCACTTCAGTTCCGGAAGGTTCACCCCCCCCCCTCCCCCCTTCATGACCAGACCATTTTTTTGCGATACTGCACTGAATTGCTTTAACTGACATTTGCGCAGTCGTGCAACATTGTACCTGAATAAAATTGATGTCCTTTTTTTTCACAAATAGAGCTTTGTTTTGGTGGTATTTGAACACTTCTGCGTTTTTTTTTTTTTTTTTTTTGCGCTATAAACAAAAAAAGGCTGACAATTTTGAAAAAACCCAATATTTTTTACATTCTGCTATAAAACACATCCAAAAAAAAAAAAAGTAAAAAATCAAATTTCGTCATTAATTTAGGCCATATGTATTCTGCTACATGTTTTTAATTAAAAAAAATCCCAATAAGCATATATTGGTTTGGGCAAAAGTTATAGCATCTATAAACTATAGATAGATAGATTTTAAGTGACACTTTTTGGGGACCAGTGACACCAATACAGTGATCAGTGCTAAATGTACTAATGACACTGGCAGGGAAGGGGTTAACATCAGGGGTGATCAAAATATTAACTGTATTCCCTGGAGTGCTTTCTTACTGTGTGGGGGATGGTTTCAATGACAGAAGACAGGGATCCAGGTTGAACTGAACGGACTGGTGTCTTTATTCAACCTTACCAACTATTTAAAGTGGAGTTCCACCCATTTTAACAAGTTGATATGTATGTAATCCGCTTTAAATATGCTAATGCCAATGCTAACTATTATTTTTATTTTTTTAAGGAAATACCTTTTATCTTCTTTATTCATCTGCACTTCCGGGTCCTGCTGCTTTCGGCCATTACGTCACTCGGCAATTCGCCTAGTGACGAAATCTCGTGTGATTTCCAGCTCTCAGGGATGTATTGCATTCAGTCCGCGCTCTGCCCCGCCTCCGCCCCGCCTCCTCTCAGTGACTGAAAGCATTACATCCGGTAGAGCTCACTGAGAGGAGGCTGGGCAGTTTGTTGGATGCATTATCCGACGATAGACAGAGAGCAGAGGGGACAGAATCTAATGTCAGATTCTGCCTCGTTCGCTGTACTATCTGCGCATGCGCGGGACGGAACGGTTTATTCTTATGTGAGATTCATAGTGAGAAATGGCGGGAATATTATCTGATTACAGAACAGTCACACAGCTCTTATCAGGGAACATTAAAGGGGCACTCTCACCACATGGGGACACTGATGTAAAGGAGAACTCTCATGGGGACACTGATGTAATATATAAATAATAAAGGGGAACTCTAACTGGAATATTAAAGGGGAACTCTGATTGGAATATTAAAGGGGAACATGGAGAAAAGGTGCTTTAGGGTGGGGGGGCAAAGCCAGTGGGGAATCTCACTGACAGCTGATGACTCATTGGTTGCTAAGGACGCTGCGGCCAACTTCCCAGCCCGCTTCTTAGCAACCAGTTATATGTAGCGGGGATATTTAACGGGGGAAAAAAACACAAAACGATTTAGAAAATGCAACAGTTGCATTACTGGTGCGACTCCATTGAAGTCTATTACACGCAAAACTCAATCTGCTGCGGGAAAAAAAGTCCCTGACCCTTTTCAAAAATGCACTGGCTGAAAAATGTATAGGTATACCATAGAAAACCATATTAAATGGACTGTAGTGTGTTTCTGCAAAATGCAAAATTCACCAAAAAGTGCATAGGTGTGAATGTAGGGTAAGTGTCTTTTTGGCATTCATCACAAAAGGTTAAGATTTATGTTGCTTTTTTTTTTTTTTCAATGTACTTTATAAGTCTTTTAGAATTGGTTATGCGCTTTTCATTAGAATTTGTTTTAAAAGTCAATATATTTCATTATATACATTATTTATTTGGTAAATATCACTTTAAATTAGGTTTATTTATACTTTACAGTACAGCTGTACAGTAAACCCCCCTCCATTGCGGGGGTTACGTTCCGGACCCAGCCGCGAAAAGTGAAATTCCGCGAAATAGAAAAACCCTATTAAAATGCATTGTAGGCATGATTTTTTTACTGTCACTGTACGTGTAGAAGCATTTTAAGGTCTTTAAACACACTTTTAAAACAATAGAAACTAATTTAAACACATAAAAGATACTTAGAGACAGAACAAGAGCTATGAAAAACACAAAAATCTTTCATTTTTAATGATTTATATAGTAAAATAACATTACAAAAAAAACCGCGAATTACCGGGACCGCAAAAACTGAACCGCGATGTAGCGGGGGATTACTGTATACATTATTGATCTGAGCAATAGGTAGCGCTGCTTTTCATTTCTTAGAATAATACCATATATATATATATATATATATATATATTACTTTTGCATCCCTTTAAGGAAGGTCATATTTGAGCACACATGTGTTTTCATACATTAAAGTTATATAATAAATAAAGGCAAAACCTTTTTTTAAATTTTGGATAGAGTGGGGATAGATTGGAACACCTTTCAGTTTTTATTGCTGTCTGTACTCCCGTTAAGGAGATTCCCCCTATTCGTCCTGTTTATTAATATCATTTAAAGTGAAAATAAAAGAAAACCCAAAATTTTGGGCTGTCCCCAGAAAAATAATAGAGGGGTATTCTTCTAATGGGGACTCTAGTTTGCGTGACCTGGGGGTTCCCAAGTAATTCCCTTAATTTGCAGGGATTTTCTCTCACTTCCTGTTTGTCTATGGGACAGGAAGTGATGCAAAATCTCTGCAATGAGACACAGATGACGAAAAAAAACCTGAAAGGGGTTTATAACGCTCCTTTGCTCTAGCCACAATTTAAAAAAAAGTTTTGCCTATAGTTCTACTTTAAAGTCGAATTCCAGGCTGTAACAAACTAAATCTAAAACTGCTCCTGTCCCATTTCTAATGCCTATTCTAGATATCTTGTAGAAGGAAGATGCGCTTATACCTAACTATTCTCAGGGTGCTCCGGTCCACTCACATCATTTCCCCTGCAGCTGGCTTCAGGGGAGAGGAGAGAGCACCAACAACAGATTGAATGCCTGGGCGGTGACCTTACCCAGGGCCGTCTTTACCAAGGGGCAAACCGGGGCAACTGCCCAGGGCCCAATCTTGGAGGGGCCCAAAGCAGCTGCCGCTTGAACCCGCACATTAGGGCCCTGATGGCGGTATTGCAGAGTGGCGCGCACGGAGGCTGCATTCCCGAGCAAGCCAGCAGAGAGGGGGCGGTACTCGGAGCTCCGCCTCCACTGATGCTCTGACCCCCGCCCCATGCATCCTGTATGTTCAGATCAGAGCGGCTGTAGGGAGAGCAGTGATCGGAGTGGGAGCCCCGCCCCCAGACCTCTGTATTCTCCTGCCAGTTTAGAGGGGGGCAGGGGTCAGAGCATCAGTGGAGCTCCCAGTCCTGCTCCCTTGCTGCATCCTGTCTGGTAGGATTAGAGTGGCTGCCTGTAGTGAGAGGCTGAGAGCAATGATCGGAGTGGGAGCCCCGCCCCCCCAACCTCTATTCCCCAGCCAATTTAGAGGGGGCAGGGCCAGGAGCTCCACTGATGCCCTGACCCCGCCCCCTGCAGCCTACATGCTCAGGAATTAGCAAGCAAGATCAGAGTGGGAGTCCCATCCAGTGACCTCTGAAATTGTGTAATAAGCCCAGCTGGCCAGGTATGTCCTTACACTGATATAATGCTTGTTTTTCTAAAACCCTGAGCTGTGTTATTCAACTGTAAAGGTGTGCATTGTTGAAAGTTTTCTGACCCCCTCCTGTACCATGTCCGCAGCCTCTGACCCCCCTCCTGTACCATGTCCGCAGCCTCTGACCCCCCTCCTGTACCATGTCCACAGCCTCTGACCCCCCTCCTGTACCATGTCCACAGCCTCTGACCCCCCCTCCTGTACCATGTCCACAGCCTCTGACCCCCCCTCCTGTACCATGTCCACAGCCTCTGACCCCCCTCCTGTACCATGTCCACAGCCTCTGACCCCCCTCGTGTACCATGTCCACAGCCTCTGACCCCCCTCCTGTACCATGTCCACAGCCTCTGACCCCCCCTCCTGTACCATGTCCACAGCCTCTGACCCCCCTCCTGTACCATGTCTGCAGCCTCTGACCCCCCTCCTGTACCATGTCCGCAGCCTCTGACCCCCCTCCTGTACCATGTCCGCATCCTCTGACCCCCCTCCTGTACCATGTCCGCAGCCTCTGACCCCCCTCCTGTACCATGTCCGCAGCCTCTGACCCCCCTCCTGTACCATGCCCGCATTCTCGGACCCCCCTCCTGTACCATGTCCGCAGTCTCTGACCCTCTCCTGTACCATGTCCGCAGTCCCAGGGCCCAAGAAAATTTTTGCCCAGGGCCCAATCAGTATTAAAGACGGCCCTGACCTTACCCATAGGCTTACTATGAGGCATCCGTTGTTAGCTGTCCCTCCTCTCCCCCGGAAACCGCCACTGGGAGTCGATCATGTGACCAGACTGGATCGCCTTGAGAATAGGTAAGCATAAGCATCCCTTTTATAGGGTAGTTGGAATTGGAGTTAGGAGGGGTGTGGGGTCCTTTTAAGCTTTAAACACTGCTTATATTGTCATCAAAGACCTAAAAATGGGGACTCTTACAAAAAAATTGGGGGTTAGTTTGTCGGGGTCATGTACTCAAAAAAAAAAAAATTATTTCTATAAAACCATGAGTCTACTGTGGCTATCCTGCAGTTCTAAGGACAAACCATATTGATACTATGCAGCATACTTATAAGTCTTTTAGAACACTTCCCCTGATATAAAATTACATTTCATAAGAGAAAACTGATTTAACTTTATGAACCTTGCTTGTAAAATTATTTTTTATTCTGGAAAGGTTCACTGCAATTATTAGTTAATATTTCAAATGTAAACAGGAATATTCGCTTTGTGTAGTAAAAATTGTCATTAACTGGGAACAACACTTTCAGAAAGTCTATTTGCAGTTTGGAAAACGCATCCTGTGCGGAATTGCTTCCCATTACAAAACATCCGCTGGCATATTATATATTTCTTTTTAATCTGCAGTGGTTTGATATTTATATATAATGCCTCTAAAGCTAACCTTGATAGTAAGAGAAAAGTTAGGCATACTGTGTTCTTTTACCAGTTTAAAAAGTACAATTAAGGACCTTTGCATGGCACGTATTATAATGCAGCATTTTGTCTTGTCCATCTATCATAGTCGGTCTTCTTACGACCATGTCTTGTGTTTTTTACAGGTACACACATTTCGGGGGCCGCACTGGTGTGAATACTGTGCAAACTTCATGTGGGGCCTTATTGCTCAGGGAGTCCGGTGCTCAGGTATGGTAACCTCATCCAATTCTTTTTATCAGCAATCTCCTGAATTTCACCAAGTGTATTGTACGCATTGTGGTTTCTTCACAGTCTATAAAGGTCATAATACAACTGAATCCAAAACGGCAAATGAAGATATATTGGTACATTGCCCTATAATAAACAGGCAGCGAGGTTAATTCTAGATATTCTGGTGAGAAACAGAGACCAGTCTGACCTTATGCAGACCTTTCCATGATATCCCACAGTTTGCTTGAGTTTTCTGTTTATGGAAAGAGAGAGGAAAGTAAACTTCACTGGTGGGCAGACTGGCAATGATAACAAGAGAGTGATCTGAGATATTGATGGGAGAAGCTACTGTGCTGACTGCTGATGGAGCATTGGACACAGCTAATGGTATATTCTACAGAGAAATAAAGCATGAATAAATGATAAAGCATGGATTTTCAGATGGGAATTAGGCATTTCCTTCTCATATGGCAAGATGACCATCCAACGTCAACCAACAACATGTACAGGGCACACAGACACTTCTGTAAAACATGACCCATATGGTATAAAATACACACACAAGTCCCTGCACTAGCAAGAGCACATTTACAAAGAAATAAACACAAATTCTAAATATCACAAGCAGCTGGACTTTACACTGGTAAAATGTTCTTAAATTATTACCCAAAAGTGTATAATACAACACAAAATGTGCATATGTACACAACAAAAGGTGCTCCACCCAAGACTAAAGCCCCGTACACACGTACCGATGGTCGGCTTACAAATGTTCCTCTTTTCTCCCCGGGATGTCGGTGTCTGCTGAAAAGTGCAAAGACAGCACAAGGACAGCACAAGAATTTTGTCCGCCGACTGCAGAAGTGATGTCATGTAATGGTTAACTTTCCCTGTGTTTTCTATTTTCTGAGCATGCCCAGTCTTGCAAATCTGCGGTCTGTCGGCCGAATTGTGTACTGACAGGCGAACAATCGTCCGTTCTGGTGTCGGCATACAAATATTTTCATGTTTGCACGAAAGACTTTTGTCCGCGGATTGTGCGCAGACATCTGTCGGAGGCACCATACTAACACGCGTACAATCGGCAGATCCTTCGTCCACCGACGTTTGTATGCCGACGATCGGTACGTGTGTACGGGCCTTAAGGCCCCTTTCATACCCTCCGTCCATCGGACAGAGTCCGTTTTTCTCAGCGGGGGATCGATCCGCCGATCTCCCGCTGAGCAGGAGGAGAACAGCTGTGTCTCCGCGCTGTGTGCGGAGACACAGCTGTCAGTTCCCCATGCATCTCTATGGGGGAAATCGGATGGGAACGGTCCGTTGGTCCGTTCTCATCCGATCCGATCCGCTGGACGGATGGAAAATAGGGTTTCCATCCGTCCAGATTTGACGGATCGGATCGAATGTCAGCGGACATGTCTCCGCTGACATCCGATGCCCCATAGGGATGCATGGGGGGGCCGTTCAGATCCGCCAAAAAAACTGAACGGTCCACCTGTGTGAAAGAGCCCTAAAAGGCCAAACCTATTATATCCAATTAATATGTCCAGATTAAATATACAGAGTCCAGAAAGAGTTATAAATGGTGATAAAGATGTTGAAATGTTCAAAGCAGAGGGAACAATCCACAATACCACTGCTTCATATCAGACCTCAAATGCATCCCAAAGCCAATAAGAAAGGTCAATGGCAACTGATTGCTCTATATTAGATCCAGGCCTAACACCTAAAACCCAAATAGGTTTGTATTTAAACTGCTGTATGTACAAAATTCACCAGCACTGAGTTACATTTGGGGTTATTTTTCTAAAACTGGAGAGTGCAAAATCTGGTGCTGATCTGCATGGAAACCAATCAGCTTCCAGGTTTTACTGTCTTAATTGGAGAGGCTGAAGTTAGAAGCTGATTGGCTATTATGCACAGCTGCACCAGATTCTGAGTGCCCCGGTTTTGAGAAACCCCCCCCCAATGTCAGATCACTTCTCAGATTCCAGCAATCTTCAAAGAATTCCTGGTCACATGTAAACCATTTTTTTGTTGTTTATGGCTTAACAACAAGCTTATATTTAATTTTGCCAGTTATTCTCACCTATACACAAGTTTCTTTTTCTATGTCTTCCTTTCAAAGACTAATGGCTGCACATCCATTTTTGCAACCGAGACAGTGAGCTTAATGTGGGACTAAAGCCATCCATACATGGAAAAAATTGCCTGTTTTAGCAGGGAATAATTCAGCCTGAACCAACATGGATAGAAATTTGGCAGGTTCAAAAGGGACCATGTATGGTCACTGTTGGATTTTTCCTGCTTGATCGGAGCTGCAGGCTATAGCCAGGAAAGCTGATCATTGTATTCTGGCAGTGGGGGGTCTCCCCGCTGTCAGATTACGCTGATACAGTGTGGAAGATTCCCCTATCCTCCTCAAATGTGTGGATGAAAAAAAGGGGCCCCTTTTTTTTCTTTTTTCTTTTTTGGTTGCACGAAAACAAAACAGACTCATCTATGTGCTAGATCAGGGATATGTAAACTGTGGCCCTCCAGATGTTGCAGAACTACAAGTCCCATGAGGCATAGCAAGACTCTGACAGCCACAAGCATGACACCCAGAGGCAGAGGCATGATGGGACTTGTAGTTTTGCAACAGCTAGAGGGCCACAGTTTGCATATCCCTGTGCTAGATGATAGGAGTCCCCACTATCAGACCACAATGGCACGGCGGGAGCATTCCTGCATTCAGCTCACTTGGATGAGTTTGGATGAGGAAATCTGTTCAGTTTTTTTGATAAACACGCTGGCTGATTGAGAAAACTAAACCATGTATGGCCAGCTTTAGAGGATGGAGTAGGCAGCTGCGTGGGGAGGGTCCTGTTATTTATATGGAAGCTGTGGCAGCTCAGATCTGTTTTACTGCAGATATTTGCTCTTTATCAGATATTCACAATTGTATTGGAAATTTCATTTTTCCCAAACTTCAACTAGAACACAAATGTTTTTAATGAGAGTGTAAAACAAGATATCAACAAGATATCAAGGCTAGATGAGCATTTTATGACAAAAGAAAATGACATGAACTTTCCAGAAATAAAAAAAAAAAAAAAAAACTCCCACACATTATATACTGCAAGGGTGAAATGCTAATTTCTGCCCAAGGATATCTGCAAAAAGCACTTCAACCCTATTTCTTGCTCCTGCAGGCTCCTCCTTCCATGTGACTAGTCCCCTGAAGCCTCTCTGGTGCTCTGGCTGGTGGTCACTGGTAGTCCTGCTTTATAAGTGAGGATGCCAAGGGTTTGCCCACAACCTGGAGTATTGGAGAGGAGTTCAGCTTTATGGAATGATAACTCATGCGATTATTTTGTACATGAATGAGAAAAAATTAAAATAAATAGCTACCGAATGCAAAGTTCAGCTGATCTGTGCATTTGTCTTTAGTCAACTGAAAAAAAAGGCAAATAAGGCATGGTAATAAAACTACCATGTGCTTACCGCTGTTGTGAATAGAGGCTGCTGTGTGCTTGGTTGCTTTGTTCTACAGACGTCTGACCATACAACGTGTCCGTACATGTACAGTATCTCACAAAAGTGAGTACACCCCTCACATTTTTGTAAATATTTTATTCTATCTTTTCATGTGACAACACTGAAGAAATGACACTTTGCTACAATGTAAAGTAGTGAGTGTACAGCTTGTATAACAGTGTAAATTTGCTGTCCCCTCAAAATAACTCAATACACAGCCATTAATGTCTAAACCGCTGGCAACAAAAGTGAGTACACCCCTAAGTGAAAATGTCTAAATTGGGCCCAATTAGCCATTTTCCCTCCCCAGTGTCATGTGACTCGTTAGTGTTACAAGGTCTCAGGTGTAAATGGGGAGCAGGTTTGTTCATTTTGGTGTTATCGCTCTCACTCTCTCATACTGGTCACTGGAAGTTCAACATGGCATCTCATGGCAAAGAACTCTCTGAGGATCTGAAAAAAAGAATTGTTGCTCTACATAAAGATGGCCTAGGCTTTAAGAAAATTGCCAAGACCCTGAAACTGAGCTGCAGCATGGTGGCCAAGACCATACAGTGGTTTAACAGGACAGGTTCCACTATGAACATGGTCGACCAAAGAAGTTAAGTGGGCGTGCTCAGCGTCATATCCAAAGCTTGTCTGTGGGAAATAGACATATGAGTGCTGCCAGCATTACTGCAGAGGTTACAGGGGTGGGGAGGTCAGCCTGTCAGTGCTCAGACCCTACGCCGCACACTGCATCAAATTGGTCTGCATGGCTGTCATCCAAGAAGGAAGCCTCTTCTAAAGATGATGCACAGGAATGCCCGCAGTTTTCTGAAGACAAGCAGACTAAGGACATGGATTACTGGAACCATGTCCTGTGGTCTGATGAGACCATGATAAACTTATTTGGTTCAGATGGTGTCAAGCATGTGTGGCGGCAACCGGATGAGGAGTACAAAGAAAAGTGTGTCTTGCCTACAGTCAAAAATGGTGGTGGGAGTGTCATGGTCTGGGGCTGCATGAGTACTGCTGGCCCTGGGGAGCAACAGTTCATTGAGGGCTCAGAGCATTATCCCCTCCCTTTGGAGACTGGGCCGCAGGGCAATATTCCAACATGATAACAACCCCAAACACACCTCCAAGACGACCACTGCCTTGCTAAAGAAGCTGAGGGTAAAGATGATGGGCTGGCCAAGCATTTCTCCAGAACTAAACCCTATTGAGCATCTGTGAGGCATCCTTAAACTGAAGGTGGAGGAGCGTAAGATCTCTAACATCCACCAGCTTTGTGATGTCGTCATGGAGGAGTAGAAGAGGACTCCAGTGGCAACCTGTGAAGCTCTGGTGAACTCCTTGCCCAAGAGGGTTAAGGCAGTGCTGGAAAATAATGGTGGCCACTTAAAATATTGACACTTTGGGAACAATCTGGACATTATTAGGGGTGTACTCACTCTTGTTGCCAGCAGTTTAGACATTAATGGCTGTGTGTTGAGTTATTTTGAGGAGACAGCAAATTTACACTGTTATACAAGCTGTACACTCACTACTTTACATTGTAGCAAAGTATACCGTATTTGCCGGCGTATAAGACGACTGGGCGTATAAGACGACCCCCAACTTTTCCTGTTAAAATATAGATTTTGGGATAAACTCGCCGTATAAGACTACCCCTCTTCCAATGCCCATATTGTACCGTATATACAGTTGGGAAACATCATTTTATTTATTTTCTTCCACTTAATTTACACCCCTTTATCTGGTAATAATAGATGTGACCAGATAAACCCGCCTCTTTCACCTGTCTGGCCCCTGCCCTGCTTGTACCGTAGTCTATGACACAGGACTCCCTGTCAGAGTTGGTATCCCCGCCGCCGGATCTTATCGCGCATGCGCACCTGCACCGCTTCAGGCCTCAGGAGCGAGATGCAGGGATGGACGCCGATAAGAAGGTAGGATACCAGAGCGGGCGGGCGAGCGAGCGGGCGGGCGGGTCAGACGGCTGAAAGGCATGTTTTTCCTGATGCATCTGGTCACATTGCCGCTCTCTCCATACCCCGGGCATACCACGGATGTTTTTGAGCGCCCCCCTCCACCGCATATTCTGATTCGGCGTATAAGACGATATCCGGCGTATAAAACGACCCCTGACTTTAGAGAAGATTTCCAGGGGTTAAAAAGTCGTCTTATATGCCGGAAAATACGGTAATTTCTTCAGTGTTGTCACATGAATAGATATAATAAAAGATTTACAAACATGTGAGGGGTGTACTCACGTTTGTGAGATACTGTAAGTACTTGTATATAGTACCTTAATGTATGTATGCACATCATGTCTGGACAACATTCTGCAAAAAAAAGATAAGAGGCTATTTATTAGAAGGATTTGAAGTATAGAAATTTGTAAAGTGGATTGCAGCTAATCTAAAGGGAAATTATCGTGGATTTTGTCCATTTTATTTAATTTTCATATGGTCATAAGGTTTAAAACACATACATTTTGTACTATTAATATAAAATCTTCTCGACAAATTAACATTCAATACAGGGTTCACCTATGACACATGATTCACATAGTGTTTTAGGTTTTCTAAAGGGAGAGCACAGCAGAAGCTGTTTGCTTTCATACTCTCCCTCTGACTAAAACTTCCTATGGAGTCCACTAAGGAGGCAGGGGAGGGGGTGAACAGTGGTTCTAACTCATTCTATTATGTGTAAGCTGTAAAAGGGTGTTGATGGACTTTTATTAGTGTTAGAAGGGTATGACATAACCATACAATTCTATGTGAATGTAAAACCTGCTTGTAGCAGATCAGAAAGTCAGCTGCAGGTCAATTGTGCTTGTCCAAGAATTCTGAACGATTTTAGAAGCATCTAAAACTTATATTAAATTGATGAAAACAAAAGCCCAGAGACAATCATCACAGGCCCTAAAGATTGCTTGGAGAACATTGGAAGGAGCCGAGGGCATCACCTGCTGGCTAGAAATTCAATTAAAATATATTCTAAAGAAATACAGGTATATAGTTACTTAACGTGGATGTAACCCCCCATTCATGAAATCTGACCTGGGCACATATATCTGTAGTGTTTACTTATCTCTCTTCAAAGCCCTAAGTCCCGTAGCTTTCTCCTGCTCCATTTTTCTGTTATCAGCATGATAACTTTTGACAAGTTCTCTGTCAACTGAGATCAAACCAGGCTGAAATTTGTGTCGGTGGATGTATAGAAATAGATTTGCAGACAGCTGGTCTATTCATAGCACAGCTTCTCATGTTTTTGCCTATGTGGAGAGGGTGGGGTGTGTCTTTCCTCCAATCAGCTGTCTCACAGTATATGGCCAAACTTCCCTCCCACAGGTGAATCAGGAAGAGAAAATTCTAACAGGATGTGCATTTTCTAAACAGTCGAGAAAGCTGAAGACAGCACATATACAAGTAAAACTTATGTAGGGAGATTTGTTTCATCTCTTTGTATCATCCGAGGCTGTTCATTTCACCTCACTATATGCAGGGCCGTCTTTAACACAGGGCAAAAGGGGCAGCTGCCCCGGGCCCCGTCATTGTTGTGGGGCCCAAGGCAGCTTCCTCTTGAGACTACACTGCCTGCAAATAGTTGCTAAGTGGATTCAGGAGGGCACAAGAAAATATTTGCCCAGGGTCCAATTATTAATAAAAATGGCCCTGAATATATGTCAGGGTTTATATCCACTTTAAAAAAAATAAAGCAGATTTTCTAGTCCTAACCATATTACAAAAAAAGAAACAAAATATATGCATAATTATTTCAACTTTAACAAACATAAGTATTTAATATCACCATTATTATTTCTTACTATACTATAGTACCTGGTCACAATGCATTTATTGTGGCTCTTTGAACTCGAGGGAAATTGCTAAATAAACAGATAAAATACATATAAAGGAGCTGTTCTGCTTGCCAAATAGTTTGTATTTCTAAAACTATAGATAGATAGATTCTAGTGACTTTTTTTGGGAACCGGTGACACCAATACAGTGATCAGTGCTAAAAAAAATGCACTGTTACTGTATAAATGACACTGGCAGGGAAGGAGTTAATACCAGGGGTGATCAAGGAGTTAAGTGTTCTCCTAGGGAGTGCTTTCTAACTGTATTGGGACCAGATTTACTAGAGGAAAAGAGAGATCTGTATTTCAGCTTAGCTGAAACACAAGATCTCTCTCTGCCTCTGTGACAGAACAGCGGCCTGCCTCGTTTACATAGGCAGACCGCAGTTCTGTCATTCCACGGAACCAGTGGCGGGTCCTGGCGGCCCTCGCTGCTGGCGGACCGGCTGATTAGCTCCCCTGTGTCCAATCACAGTGGGAGCGGCGCTCCAGTGGAGTGCGCTTTCCCCTGAAAACCTGTGCACAAAAATCACGTACATGTATGTGATTTTGCGCAGCCGGGCCGCCCTGCCACCTCTTTCACTATGCTTTTTTAGAAGCAAAGAGACCCAGTGATGCTCACTGGGTATGAAATAAGGTATGCAACTAAAATAAAAAGGTTTTATTTTAAAATGTCATGAGCAGGTTGAGGAGCGGAAAGGAGGAATCAGGGAATGCAAAATATAAGCAAAATATAATTCAGCTTTAAAAACTACAATAAATTATGCATTGATGAATACAGAGCTGCATTAATGTTTGTTTTTTATATTTACCTGGAGTTTAGCTTTAAAAAAAGGGCTACTTTACAGAGTAAAGTCAGAGTATCTAGACTGCAGTGCAATCCCAGCAGCCATTGTAGATGTATAGCTGTGGTCATTCCGGGACATCATGGCCTGAAAGCAGTTTATGTGTACATAGGCATATAGAGTGCATACTGTTATTGCTAGACCAACCTCATTGTAAGTGGCTGCAGCTGTTGACAGGTCCTTGACATAAGTTGCACTGATTACTGGGACTCGTCTAAAATGCTACAAAAACATTTAATAGAGTAGTGCCCTCCAGGATTTGAAGAGATTTCACTGTCCTTGTGATGAATTATGCTTGACTTAATTTAAGCTATCGTGACAAATTAAAAATATTTTGTTCCTAATTTAAAGTTGCCCTCTGGGCTTCCGTGCAATTCACTGATGTGTAATTGGATGAAAGGGTTGTTCAAACGCATCATTATTTTATAGCCCGCGGATGACCTTTTCTGTGATAGAGAAAAAACATTATGCGTTCTTCCTCCTGCATTCAGGATTCATACTCTAAACAATATATTTGAAGCTCTATCTTCATAAATGGTTGGTATTATGAAATAGCCGCTTTCCAGCATTTTTAATGGGTATTCTGTTTGAATGTCTAAGTGCATTTGGAAGGACTATATAAAATATTCACTCCTAAGCTATGACTATTAAAGGTAAAAATAGGCATTGAGATGCATACAGGGAGCACATCTTACTTGCTAGGGCTTCACTCTTTCATCCAGACGTTGCTGTAGTCCTCAAGTCCACCCCAATCCACTTTGATGGCACCTGCAGGCTCCTTACTGTATCTTACAATGATGATTGACAGTAATTTCACAAGTTTCCCACAGGCACCAGTCATATTTAGCCCCTCTTTAGAAGTATTTTTATTAGTTAAGCAAGCCAGGAGATGACTGGGAACTTTGGTCTGGTGGGAGGGTAAGCACAAATAACTGGCCATTTTGTAGTGGGAATAGATTTCTGTGTAGCTTGAGAAGTGTGCCATTGTTCCTCTGTAGGCATGGTAAAAGAAGGGTTTCCCCGCCATGTGTGTGAATAAGTCAAAGGTGATTTTCCTAACAGGCCTGTAGGCCCAAGAGAGCATGTCTGACCAACATGTAGGCAGGTGCCTAAAATGTCATTTGTGTGTTACATTCAAGAGTTACTGTTCAGTGATGTAAGGGTTAAAAAGTTGTGGTGTGTCTGCCAGTTTGCCTGTGCAGCTTCTTGTAGCAGAGGTATTAAGGCAGGAAGGGGTTGTGCCAGGAAGAGCGAGGTTGGTCATGATAGGAAGAAAAACCATACACAGATAAATGCAGTGTTGCACCTAAGTGGGGTCACCCCTTAGCGGGACCCTGAAGCATGACTGTTAGTGAGCCATGTATCACCGGTTGGAAGCTAGCACCAACTAAAGGTATGGGACAACACAGTATAGCCGAAAATCCTGACTAATTTTTAACATGGAACACTTTTCACCTGATAACTTGTTGAATTGCTATGTGGTTCATAAAGAACTGTATTATGGGGATGACAAAGAATTGTTTCTTTATGCCATTTTTTTCAGTAAAATAAGTTTCTAGTTAAGTAAATTGTAGTCTGATTTTTGTGAACACAAAGTGAGAGTGAAGTCCTACAGTGTATGGGAACAGGGAATGAAAAGCAAGTCTTCATGTTCATCTCAGGGTGATGGGAAGTAATAGGTAAAAAGGAAGGAGGAGCAGCCAACTCGGGACAGAAGTAATGGAGGTTCTGTCGGAAGGGTGGATTGGTGGCTGTATGGTCTACCCTTCTAAGCAGCAGGAGCTCTATGTTAGGGATGGCTGCGTAGCAGAACTATTATATGAACTGGGCATGGACCACTGGTGTGGGAGGCCTTGCAGAGTATACAGCAGCTTCCCTCCTTGCCTTCGGGTCAAAAGTAAAGTGTAACGTGTATAAAGAAATAATGGAGGAAAATCAGTGTTACACGCTATTTCCCTCAAAATTGGTTTGTATTCATTGCTGGAACAGGTGTAATTGGCAGGGGAAAAGACGTTATCCTTCAGCGAGGTGCTTTGGCCTTCGACCACAAGGGGTGCTAACTCACACATTAAAGTCGTACTATCATTCAAACACTTATAATAATAAAAATGATACTGCCAGCATGCAGTTCCCCCATGCTGCCAGCAAACCGGACATGTTTCTAGCCTTCCTTGCTGAATCAGTAGTTCTTCATGGTAGTTCCCATCAAAGTAACTGGCTTAAAGAGTAACTCCATTTTTTTTTTTTGAGAAAACAATCCCCTCTGGGTGATCTATGTACATTGCAAGGGTTTTAACAATCTTTGTTGCAGATTCCTACCTTTTGGTGTGCTAAAGGAAAAGCAGTTTTTTTGTGTCAATGTGCAAAGTGAAAGTGAAGGGAAGTGACTTTTTCATTATTATGATTAATCCTTGGGAGTATTTCACCAAAGTATCTCACCAAAAATAGGGAGTATCTCACCAACAATACATTTTAGTTGCAGAGGATGCCTAGAATCTGACTTGTATCTTACATAGTTACATAGTTAGTGAGGTTGAAAAAAGACATAAGTCCATCCAGTTCAACCTATATCTTGATGCAGACTTCTGGGAAAAAGCAGTGAGCCAATCACACAAGCAGGAAATTACATTTCTTGGGAAGTTCTGTACACCAATGGAACAACTCCAGTTTGCCATATTGCAATGAATTTTGGAGAAACTTACAACACTGCAGATTTAAAAGGAAAGATGTTTTAAAAACATTCAGTTACAATATGACTTGTGTAGCAATTGTATATACTTTTACCCTTTAAAAAAACTGCTGCCCTTACTCCTTGCAGCTTTGTAGTAGCCCTGGCATTGAAAATGGCTTAACAATCCACGGCCAAATGGGGCCATCTTCCAACCTTTGTCACTGACTGTAGATGCAGCTCTGTTCAAGGTTCCAGATAATAAAGTATCTCTACCTGGATCTACCAGCCCAATATATCTTATTAGTGATGTTTCAGGCAGCAAATTGCGGATTAGCAGGTGTATGGGTATATCTAGTGGACTTTCTGAGTTCGCTACAGTTTCAGTATTTTCTAAAAAGAGTTAAGGTAGATTAATTATTTTTAGGAAGACATAGAGGTTTTTCAAACTAACATTCGTAGAAAAATTCTCGGTACATTTGACGACTCCATGAAGGTCGTTCGACAGTACTTCAAAATTTTGTTTTGTTTGCTTAACATTCAGTTTTGGAAAAAATGTAATTTCCTGAACGAGAACCATAATTACTATTAGAAACTTCTTCATTCAATAAAAATTTTCCATCCTCTTCCTTTGAATTTTCTCATCACTGCTGTCAAATATTGAATGTCAGTTTGACACCACTAACAAACTAACAATTAAAAAATCAAATGAAATCTTAAAACTAAAATTTAATGAAATTCTACTAGCATATGGCCACTTTTAGTTTTTAACAGACTTGGTGCCAGGAATTGCCAGTGGCTCCCGCTGCAATCTCTGAGCCTATCAGAAGAAAAACAAATTGAAAGCTTCCCATCCCTCCGAGCTCGCGCACTGAAGCGAACGCATACGCAAGTCCTGTAAATTATGTTCAAACCACAAATGTGCGGTATTGCCACGAGCGAGAGCAATAATTCTAGCACTAGACCTTCTCTGTAACTCTAAGCTGGTAACCATTAGACATTTTTAAAACATCGCCTATGGAGATTTTTAAGTACCAGAGTTTGTCGCCATTCCACGAGCGTGCGCAATTTTAAAGCATGATGTGTTAGGTATCAATTTACTCTGCGTAACATTATCTTTCACATTATAGAAAATTATTGGACTAACTTCACTGATTTCTTATTTTTGAATTAAAAAAATGTATTTTTTCCCAAAAAATTGCGTTTGTAAGACCGTTTCACAAATACAGTGTAACATAAAGTTTTGCAATGATATCCATTTTATTCTCTATGGTCTCTGCTAAAAAATATATATATTTTTTGGGGAGGTTCTAAGTAATTTTCTAGTAAAAAAATACAGATTTTAACTTGTAAACAACAAGTGTCAGAACTAGGCCTGGTCCTTAATGCAGAGTGCATTAAGATAAAAAGCCTTCATCCTTTAAAATTATTTTGGCTATGTTCACAACTAGGCTTTGCTATCTTTACAGGCTTTTTTTCAGGCGTTTTACAGGTGTTTTTGCAGCGTTATTTCTGGTGTTTTTGTGCAGGCGTTTTGAGTTGAATGGACAATGAAAAAAAATAAAAATGCCTGTAATCTGCCAAAAAAAGAAGCTCATGTACTTTTTTGAGAAACGGGCGTTTTGCTTAAAGCGACAGAATGCTCAGATGTGAACAGGCCCATTGAAATGAAAGTGATTTGTCTTGTTGGGCGTTTTTTAGAGCTGAGTGCAGAAAATCACCCAAAAACGCCTAGATGTGGACAAAGCCTTAGACCTGGTTCACATTTATCAGTTTTTTTTTTTTTTGCTCTTTGCAGAAATGCCCTACAGTTAATTTAACATTGTTTCCTATGGGATACATTCACATCTATGCTTTTTTTAGCCATTGCGTTTTTTGAAAGGGTCAGGGACTTTAAATACAAAACGGTGCTTTTTTTGGCTAAATAGACTTAATGGAGAAGCTGCAGAAAAGCATGTAGTGTGTAAATTTTACTGAAATTTTACCACGATTTGCATTTTTTAATCTGCCCAACAAACAATTGGCCAAAAAAATTTAAAACACGCAAATCATGGCAAAATTGCAGTATAATCGTGCGTGTAAAAAGCACTGCAGAAACTATTAAAGGCAAACTGCATAGGTGTGAACCGAGCCTAAAGAAGGCTGTATACAGTGAGCTTTGATAACAAATACAATGTAAGGCTCGATTCACACCTATGCATGTTGCTTTTGAGCATTTCTGTAGTGCTTTTTGCTGTGCTTTCCATGGTTTTTACTGCGATTCGCATTTTTTATGGAGTTTTTTTTTTTTGGAAAATGTGTTGTTGGGCCAAATTAAAACCACAAATCGTGGCAAAATCACGGTAAATACACAATACTTGCGTTATGGATGCAGGTCCATTGAAGTCTATTACATGCAAAACCCAGCATTTTTGCAGGAAAAAAAAGTCCCTGACCCTTTCCAAAAACATAGAGGCACAAAAATGCATTGATGTCAACGTGTTCCATAGGAACCCATGTTAAAAAATGAAATGCATTTCTGCAGAAAGCAAAAAGCATGACAAAATGCATTAGTGTGAATCCAGCCTTAAATAGATTATGGATTTACCTACACTTTTAAGGGCTTATGCACAAGGGCATAGGATTTTATGCAGAATTTTGCAGAACGAAAGCCGACAGAAAGATCCTGCATTAAAAATGGTCCATAGTGCATCTGAACCCAAATGGACATGCACAGTAAGGGCTAGTTCACCCTATATGCATTCCAGGGCTTTTTTTTCTGCATCCAAAACGCATTGTAAGTAGTTTTTTTTATAGATTTTTTTTTAGATTTTTCTATGGCATAGTTCACACCAGTGCTTGCAGTTACAGTGCGTTACAGTTCCAGGAAACAAAGTAGAACATGTTGCATTTTTCCTGCACAGAACTGTACTGGAATGGGGTAAAATGCATAAAAAATGCACCGCAACGCACATGCACATAACAAAAAAGGCATAAAAACTGCCCCGGACCCCAGTAAAGGGAAAAAAACTGAAAATAAAGCATCTGGAACGCATCTGGAAACACATCAAAAACGCACTGGAATGCATCAAAAACATGCATGCAGATACTCATCCGGAGTGGATCTGGAGGACATATTTGTGGTGTAAACTAGCCCTAAGGCCTTATGCACATGAGCATGAAAATGCACCTTTCAGGGGCATCTGGTGTTTTTGTTTATTTATGCGTAAGCGTACAGTAACGTGCGTAAACACATGTAGTATAAACATGCATAAACAAGTGTAAATGCATTCTAGTGGCTAGAATAACTTAATATTCTAGCTAATAGAATGAATTTAGAGACCTGTAAATGCCATGTGCAAATAAAAGCGCATAAATATGCTTAATTATGTGCCAAAATGAACATTTTATTTGCCAGCTCCTGGCAGCAAGATCAAGAAAGATTTTAATACCCCCGTGTGCATGAGGTCTAATGCTGTATAGAGTTGAAATATAACAAAGTAATTCATTCAGAATCACTAAAGACTGAGGTAATTCTGTACCACCACCAGGACTGGGCTACTGTGATAGCGGGAAATTTCCTGGTAGACTGCTTGCCCTGGGGCTGCTGTCGGCTAGGAGTTTTGGGAATTATTTTTTCTTTGCTGTGAACACTGGGTGAACCATTTTCCCAGCCTTTTTGTGGCCGCCCAGCAGGGCTGTTCCTGGAGCCAGTGACCGCCCAGCTGGTCTGTCCCTGGAGCCTGTGGCCGCCCAACTGGTCTTTCCCTGGAGCCTGTGGCCGCCCAGGTGGTCTGTCCCTGGAGCCTGTGGCCGCCCAGCTGTTCTGTCCCTGGAGTCTGTGGCCGCCCAGCTGGGCTGTCCCTGGAGCCCACGCTGCTCTCCCAGCCTTTTTGCGGCCGCCCAGCTGGTCTGTCCCTGGAGCCTGTGGCCGTCCAGCTGGTCTTTCCCTGGAGCCTGTGGCCACCCAGCTGGTCTGTCCCTGGAGCCTGTGGCCGCCCAGCTGGTCTTTCCCTGGAGCCTGTGGCCGCCCAGCTGGTCTGTCCCTGGAGCCTGTGGCCGCCCAGCTGGTCTGTCCCTGGAGTCTGTGGCCGCCCAGCTGGGCTGTCCCTGGAGCCTGTGGCTGCCCAGCTGGGCTGTCCCTGAACCAGTGGCCACCCGGCTGGGCTGTTCCTGGAGCCCACACTGCTCTCCCAGCCTTTTTGCGGCCGCCCAGCAGGGCTGTCCTTGGAGCTTGTGGCTGCCCAGCTGGGCTGTTCCTGGAGCCAGCGGCTGCCCACTCAGCCTCTTCGCGGCTGCCCATTCAGTTCACAGCATGGCTGGGGGGTGGAGAGTAGCAGTCAGCTAGAGGAGACCCTATCTCCTAATTTTGACATAGGGGTTACTGCTGTGAGACACCACGGAGGTGGAGACACAGTGAAGCCGGAGACACAGTGAAGCCGGAGACACAGTGAGTAACACTGCCTGTGAATAAAGTTGCCATTAAAAGTACCCACTACAGCTCTCAGATCAGCAGATGACATTGATCAGGAGAACCTAAGTTAGCTAATCCGACTCCCCCCCAGCACTGCCGCTGACCCCCCCAGCACTGCCGCTGACCCCCCCAGCACTGCCATGGATCCCACCCCCCCCCCACCAATACTGCCACTGACCCCTCCCCCAGCACTGCCACTGATTTCTCCCCCTCCAGCACTGTCACTGATCCCACCAGCACTGCCACTCACCCTATCCCCCCCCCACCAGCACTGCCACTCACCCTATCCCCCCCACCAGCACTGCCACTCATCCTATTCCCCCCCCCCCCCACCAGCAATGCCACTCACCCTATCCCCCCCACCAGCACTGCCACTCACCCTATCCCCCCCACCAGCACTGCCACTCATCCTATCCTCCCCACCAGCACTGCCACTCACCCTATCCCCCCAACAAGTACTGCCCCACTCACCCTATCCCCCCACCAGCACTGCCACCCACCCTATCCCCCCCACCAGCACTGCCACTTATCATATCACCCCCCCCCCCCCCCAACAAGGAGTAAGAGAAGGGATAAAAAGAGAGAATACATAGGAAGAGAAAGGAAAAGAAGGGAAGGAACAAAGAAAAAAGGAGAGAAAGAATAGGAGAAAGAACAAGAAAGACGGATAGAGAGAGAGAGAGAGAGAGATGGAAAAAAAATAAAATCAATTAGGATAGAGAGAGCTAAAAGGTAAAGAAAGGAGAATGAGAAAGAGTGGTAAATCTTAAAATTTACCATAAGGGGTTTTAGTACTGCACAAGTGGAAGGGACTCAGAGCGGTAAATGTCCGCGGGTTAGGGGCGCAAATTACTTGCCTTGCCTTGGGTGCTGACAACCCACGCTACGCCAATGGGGCTGATATGAAATGATTTCCAAGGCTGGTTTTTATTCCTAATCCGGCTCTTACCACCACTGCCTACACTTTTATGTTTATAATCTGGCCCTGAATGAGTCATTCACTCAGCAGCTGCGACAGCCAAAGCGCAGAATGGCCTCGGCCTTCAGTCATTTTGCACTTGCACTGCCACTGTTTGCATGCTTGCCAAATAAATTACAAAACCAGACCACAGATGCAGATTATTGGTTTACACTGCTAAAAATTACAGGGAAATACTGACCAAAAGCAACTGTTTGTGTGAGCCCTATAGTCTACAGTACTTCTGTGTTCAGATCAGTATAAATCTGTATGCAGTACAGGATCTGAGGACAGCGTTTTATATGAGCCCTGAAAGTGGTATTAAACCCAAAATCAAAAATGTAATATATCGCAGCTTACCAATCATTAGATGTGGTGTCTGCATTTTCTTTTATTATCCTTTCTTTCCTCTGTTTTTAGCTGGTGATCTACCCAGTAACACACCTCCTGTATTAGAGTGCCCCCACTCTGGATGAAGGAGCACAGTGGTACCTTCGAACAGCAGTATTGTTAGTCTTGGGGGAAGGGAGTGTTAGATGTACTAGCGGTTTAAGACGTTTATGCAGGCCATACATGGGTTGAATTCCGAACAAATTTTCTTTCGAAAGTCAGAAATTTCTTGCGCTTTGTCATGCGATAATATCACCATTGATTTCTAAATTTGACCAACCAGGCCTATAATTTCACCTCATGTTGCTACAGAAAATAATTTTCGTGGCTGAATCTTCTTTTTTTTCAGGAATTTTCTTTTCTTGTGCTCATGAGCATTTCTTTTTTGTTATATTTCTTACACGATTCTCCCATCATTGATTAGAAATCGTTATTTTTCCCAAAATTTCCAACATCCCGATCACTCAAATTTGATAGCCACATGAAAATAGGCCGTTGCTATGGCCCACTAATGGTGGAAAATTCAAATGAAAATTCTTAGATAAGATTTCCAAAAGAATATTCTTTCAAAATTTGTCCCATGTATGGCCGGCCTAACAAATTGAAGCTGAATTCCTACTACCGTAACACTTTATGGGCTCATGCATACTGTGTCTCAAAGAAGCTGCTCATACTTGCTTATAGGATGGGTTCACACTGCCGCACGGAGCAGCTCACAGCAGGGGTCTAGTGCGTCCCATTCACCATTTCAGGTCTAATTTCAGACTGAATTTTTGGCTGACCACAAATACGGATCTGAAATGGGGACCAGAAGACGTACAGGACTTCTGTGCAATTCGCACCCTAGCCACTCCGGAGATATGTGAACCGGCTCCATAGAGAGCTGGTCACAATCTCCTGACATGCGAATTGGATGCGGAAAAACCTGCATCTAATTTGCAATAGTGTGAACCCAGCCCTAAACTTTTTTGCACTCTAATTTTTTTCTGCCTGGAAACTCCCCTGTAAAGCTGGATACACACTATACAATTTCCTTTTCGATTTTTTCCTTTAGATTTACCAAAACCGTATAATAGGAGGTCAAACCTAAACACTTTCAATTTGTATGCAATCAGGCAAGCACCTGCACTACATACTTGAAGGTAAATCTAAAGGAAATCTACCAACAAAAGTTGTATAGTGTGTATCCAGCTTTAGCCAATGTGTCCATGCCCACTTTGGCTTTTTCAGCAGTTTACAGGCATATGCTCTTACAGGCTGAAAAAAAAAAAACCTCCACCAAACTCACGTTTTTGAGAGGAACTATTAAGAAGAAAAGACATCTAAGTGTGAAAGCGCAAAAACGCACACACAAAAAAAAAAAGAAAAATGAGCTGAGGGGAGAGTTTGTGGAAAAAAATGCTTATGCTCAAATAAGCTCAATGAAAAATGCACAAAAGAGCACCAAATAGCTCAAGCTTCTTCAAGTTTTTAGGCCGAGAAGTAAGCACTCAAAAGCAGCTGTTTGTTTTTTTAGCTGCAGTGTGCATGAGCCCTATAAGTAGTTACAGCAAACAGTTTTCTTCATTGTAGGATAATTTTATTATTTATTTTATTTTATTTCAGGTACTTATATAGCGCTGTCAATTTACGCAGCGCTTTAAATAAACATTACACATTCACATCAGTCCCTGCCCTCAAGGAGCTTACAATCTAAGGTATAATGAATAATAAATAAATAAAACTGACTCTGTCAGTGGTAAGCGGTTTGTCTCAACCCTATAACTGCTACATCTGCAGAACAAGCTTGTTCTGTTGAAAAAACAATAGACTTACTGGCCAGATCACCAGGTAAAAATAAAAGAAAGAAAGGCTAAAAAAACAAATACAGCCATCACATCTAAGAATTTGTAAGCGGCAATATAATGTCTGCTTTAGGGTTTAATACCTGATTAATATATAAAAAAAATGTTTTGTTTGGTGGGGCTTAGCTATAACTAGTTTTTTTTTTTTTTTTAAAAGATCAATGAGTGAAAGAAAACAATCCATAGTTAGAGTATGCAACTAGTTTCATAAAACCAGGACAACCTCTTGAAAATGCAGTTTGATGAAACTTGGCACAGATTACTATCTGCTGTTTCTGTTTGCTCAGAGCGTGCACAAAAGTTTTAGGTATCTCTGTGTAGCTTTCCGATACTTCACATGTGCTAAGGTACAGTATGTCCTTCACATAATACTTCACGAAGAAAACATAGCAGATAAAGAGCTCCATTCAAAAGGTTTGAAGCAAAGGTAAATAGGGCACCTAGTAAAAGGGCACTTGGCTTCGCAGTCTTATTCTAGGCTTCCAGGTAGATATTAGTATTATGTGTTGGAAATGTTGCCTTCAAAGAGAAAACCAAGCCCTGCCAGCACTGCAAACAAAAAGTGAAGAAAAGTTTAATATTTATATTTATTTGATTTTAATGTTTTTATTGGTTTTTTTTTAGTTGATCTTTTCAATAGTTGAAATCCAGTCATTTTATTTTTACTCTGAGTTTGGTTATTCTTAGTTTGTTGCAAATTAAAAAAAATTTCATAATGTTTTGGAAAGGATTGCTTTTGGAAAGAAATGCTATAGCGCTCAGCCATCCTGAGAACTCAACAAAAGCAGCTTGGAATCTGGGAATAGGGATGGACGAAAATCGGCCAGGGCGGTTTGCGAACGCCAGCTGCAAATTTTCTCAAAAGTCCGCAAACCGCGAGTTCGCGGCGGGCCCCATTGACTTTAATTGGAGGCGAACTTTAAAAACCTTTAGGTCATATTTGCAGCAACAAAAGACGTACTAGTTGTGCACAAATAGTCCCAGCACATGGACAATGTCATAACAGAAGTATTGCAATTGAAAAAGTTGCCCTAAATTTTTTTTTTTTTTTTTTTTTACAGCAAAAAATATATATTTTTTTTCATAAATCAGCCAGAACTGACAAATACATTGTCTAATACATATAGGGTCCATTCACACATCTGTAAAATGGGTCCGCATCCATTCCACAATTTGGCGGAACCTTTACAGACCCATTGTTTTTCCTTTCCAGTCTGAAAAATTAGGCATTCACAGGATAAAGAAGTAAGTGTCGGCCATTCCAGCCCCCAAAAATTAGCCCACATGCGTTTACCTGACAGCTAAGAACGTAGTATTCTGTGGCTGAAGGTACATTAGGCATTCACATGATACAGAAGTAAGTGTCGGCCTTAAAAGGCCCCAAAAATTAGCCCACATGGGTTTAACTGACAGCAAAGAACTTTGTTTTTGATGGCTAGAGGTACAGTAGGCGTTCACAGGATACATAAGTAAGTGTCGGCCTGTATAGGCTCCAAAAATTAGCTCACATGGTTTGAACTAACAGCAAAGAACTTTTTTTTATGGCTAGAGGTACAGTAGGCGTTCGCAGGATACAAAAGTAAATGTCGGCCTGTATAGGCTCCAAAAATTAGCTCACATGGGTTGAACTGACAGCAAAGAACGTAGTATATGATGGCTAGAGGTACAGTAGGCATTCACAGTACACAGAACAGTAAGTGGCGACCTGTATAGGCTGCAAAAATTAGCTCACATGGGTTGAACTGACAGCAAATAACTTAGTATATGATGGCTAAAGGTACATTAGGCATTCACACAGTATACAGAAGTAAGTGTCGGCCTGTATAGGCTGCAAAAATTATCTCACATGGGTTGAACTGACAGCAAAGAACTTCCTTTTTGATGGCTACAGGTACAGTAGGCATTCACAGGATACATAAGTAAGTATCGGCCTGTATAGGCTCCAAAAATTAGCTCACATGGTTTGGAATGACAGCAAGGAACTTTGTTTTTAATGGCTAGAGGTACAGTAGGCATTCACAGTACACAGAACAGTAAGTGTCGGCCTGTATAGGCCCCAAAAATTAGCCATTCAATGGACATGAAATGCCTTTTATGCCGCTGTATTTAGCGAAGACAAGGACCAGGAATTGTTGTGGGTTGATGGCGGTCTGGCAGATATTTGTGGCCTGTGATGAGGAATTGAATGAAACATGGTCTACTGGTGGTCACATGTGTTGAATTCCTCAGAGATGCATGCCTCATTCATTTTTATAAATGTGAGGTAGTCTACACTGTCATGAGCTAGGTGAGTGCGCTTATCGGTCACAATCCCCCCTGCTGCGCTGAACGTCCTTTCGGACAGGACGCTGAACGGGGGCAAGCCAACAATTCCATTGCAAATTCTTAAGGCGGTTGTCCCTAGGTGAGTGTTGGGCTTACCGTGACTTATGCGTTGACTGCAAAGGCTGCAGATGGCAACACTGGTGTCAGCAACGGACACATTAAAAAAAGCCCACACTGCGGAGCCATGTGCCGGCGTCCTGGGAGCACCAGATGTGACTGTACATGGTTGATGGCTCACTCCTGATACATTTGCAGTCTGCTTTGTACCTCTTGTGCAATGCAAGTTCTGCCTGCCTCTTCTCCCTATCTGCCGGTCCGTCAGTCCGCCAGTTCTACAAATAATTGGCCAGTAACTGTTGTCACTGTGCGTAGCACTGTTTACACAGCAAGAGGCCAAATTTTTGCAGGACTAAAACACACTCTTAGAAAAATATACTATAAAATAACACCTCACTTCAATCTGTGGTATTGGGGGGCCACAGGTTTATCACACCATTTCTACAAATAATTGGCCAGTAACTGTGTGTAGCACTGTTTACACAGCAAGAGGCCACATTTTTGCAGGACTAAAATACAATCTTAGAAAATTATACTGTTAAATAACACCCCACTTCAATATGTGCTATTGGGGGGGGGGGGCATTGGTGTATCACACCAGTTCAAAAAATTGGCCAGTGAGTTTGGCGCTGTGTGTACCAGACATCACTCAGCAAACGAGGCAATATTGTTGCATGACACAAATACATTTGTAAAAGTTTACTCAGATAACACCCCACTTCAATATGTGGTATTGGGGGGCAATTGGTCTATCGCACCAGTTATAATACATTATAAGTGCTTTTGTCACTGTGTGCAGTGTTGCTGCAGAAACGCTCAGTCTCACCACCACACCTGTCACAATGCTGCACAGTGCACAATAATACTACAAATCCACTATAATATGCTTTCTACAAAGTATATTATACCATGGATTACCCCCCCCCCCTTTTTAGTGCACTGCACAGCAATACCAAAACATTTGCAGCACTTTAAATGACTTTTGTGGACATTAACATAGCGATTTGTGTCACTGCTGACGATCTCTAACTGCCCCTACAGCAACCACTGGATACCTCTCCCTATACTAAAGAGACTATAATAGACCCTATAACGACATTGGAGCACTTTAAATTACTTTTGTGGACATTAACAGAGCGATTTGTGTCACTGCAGATGACGATCTCTAACTGCCCCTACAGCACAGACTGAATAACCTGCCCCTATACTGAAGAGAGACTGGAACTATACCGATATACCAGCCCTGAAAAGGACTTTTGTGGACATTAACATAGCGATTTGTGTGACTGCAGCCGATCTCTAACTGCCCCTAAAGCACCGACTGGATACCTGTCCCTAACCTGAAAAGATACTGTAGTAGACCTATACCGAAATACCAGCCCTAAAAAGGACTTTTGTGGATCTTCACAGCGCTTTATGTGTCTAGTAAACTCTCCCTGATGAGCACAGCAGACCTCTCCCAACACTGGCAAAAAGCGGAATGTGAAATGGCTGCCAGGTCAGGTCTATTTATAGGGTAGGGGGACTGTCCATGTGCTGGAATGTTTCAATTGGCTGTCCCGTTCCACCTGACGGCTGTGCTATGGGTCAAAGTTCTGCCCAATGTAAACTAATATGGCCACCGCGAACGACACAGTGTGTTCGCAAATTTGGCGGGTAGCGAACAAGCAAATATCGCCGCGAACCGACCGCTGGGCGAACCGCAAGGCCATCTCTACCTGGGAACACAATGGACTGGGGCAAAAACTAAGGATTTCTAGGATTTCTAGGAGCCACATTGGTTTATCTAGAAGGCAGCTAGATAATAGAGTATGTGTGAAAATTTTTATCAACCAACTGGTAGATTATGTCCATTGTGTGGAGTTAAAGTCAAATTTGTTTGACAGGTGTGTACCCTTAAGCTTGCTTCTTGTACAGGGGTGCCAAACTCCATTTCATTGTGGCCGCATCAGCATTATGGTTGCCCTCAAAGGGCCGGTTGTTCTGTAAGACCATATAAATGTATCTATTCTTTAGTGTATCATTTATCATATTAAATAATTGTCTCTGAATTCCATTATTACTGGTTTGAGTTATAATTTAAGACTTAAGCTGTGAAGGGCAGGTGTAGACCGGCATGGAACCCATGCACAAGGGGTCAGACACTGCTTGTATCATCCACAAGAAACTTATTTGGAGACTGCTCAGACAGTGTACCATGTCAGAACCATGTTCTGTCTGAGCAGTCTCCAATAAAGTTTCTTGTGGATATTAGCGACCATCCTATTCAACTGGCATATAATTGTTAAATTCTTCTAGTTATAAGCAGATATCTAGAGCATCCTACCCCCCTTACATCAGATGTCAAGAACCCCCCACTATCAGAAGTCAAGTAACTCCCATCAGCAGATCTGAGGAAAGGCACAAAAGTTGTGGCCCCTGTCAGCAAATGTCAGAAAATTCTCAAGCTGCTTTCCATCTTATTATTGCTACTGCTTTGCCTGCATGCAAGCATACTGTACATTTTCCTTTTCAGTTATAAGTATATGTTTAAAGACAGAATATGGGAACTGCCATTGCTGACCTATGAATGAGGTTTCCTGCTTTGGGCTGTCGTCATTACCATTCAATGACAGGCCAAAAAACAAGGCAAGGCTCAGAATGAGATTCATCAATTGCCTCCGATTCATTTATATGATCTAAAACTGAAAAAAAAAAAAAAAACATAAAAAAGCCCATAAATGTAAAGGGTATGCAAACCCTGACAATAAACGTCTTTTCTTTGCTCCTTTTTGATCTGTTAAATATACCTTAGAAGGTGTGGTGCTATATCTGTTTAATAAGTGCAAAAATATCTGTTGCTCCTACAAGAAATCATGTCACTTTATAAATTCCTGTGCAATCTGACTCTGCTGCACCTTTACAGTTACATTTTTTCCAACTATATGCACTATATTGTCAAAAGTATTGGGATACCTGTCTTTACACACACATGAACCCTAATGGCATCCCAGTCTTAGTCCGTTAAGCCCCGTACACACGCACCGATTGTCGGCCGAACGATCGGCCGTCTTTTATCCAGTGTTGTTTGAAATGTGCTCTAGACTGCACACAAATTTTGTCGGCCAACAACAACCAACTGCAGAAGTGATGTCATGTTCTGGTCTACTTTTCGTGTGTTTTTTCTTCTCTGAGCATGCCCAGTCTTGCTCATCTGATGTTTGTCGGCCGAAATCTGTACTGACTGAGGAACAATTGGCCATTCTGTTGTTGGCCAACAAAAATTTTATAGCATGCAGACCAGATTTTGTTCGGCCGAAAAGTCGCAGTCGGTTGTCGGAAGCATCATACTAACAAGCCGACAATCGGCCGATCGGACGTTGGCCGAACATTAACGGCCGACAATCGGTACGTGTGTATGGGCCTTAAGGCTCAATATTGAGTTGGCCCACCCTTTGCAGCTATAACAGGTTCAACTCTTCTGGGAAGGCTGTCCACAAGATTTAGGAGTGTGTCTATGGGAATTCTTCCAGAAGCGCATTTGTGAGGTCAGGCACTGATGTTGAACAAGAAGGCCTGGCTCGCAGTCTCCACGCTCTAATTCACCCCAAAGGTGTTCTATCGGGTTGAGGTCAGGACATCCATGTCTTTATGGACCTTGCTTTGTGCACTGGTGCGCAGTCATGTTGGAACAGGAAGGGGCCATCCCCAAACTGTTCCCACAAAGTTGGGAGCATGAAATTGTCCAAAATGTCTTGGTATGCTGATGCCTTAAGAATTTTCTTTTACTGGAACTAAGGGTCCAAGGCCAACACCTAAAAAAAACCCACACCATAATGCCCCCTCCACCAAATGAATTGGACCAGTGCACAAAGCAAGATCCATAAAGACATGAATGAGCGAGTTTGCGGTGGAGGAACTTGACTGGCCAGCACAGAGTCCTGACCTAAACCCGACAGAACACCTTTGGTATGAATTAGAGTGGAGACTGCGAGCCAGGTATTCTCATCCAACATCAGTACCTGACCTCACTAATGTGCTTCTGGAAGAATGGTCAAACATATCCATAGACACACTCCTAAACCTTGTGGACAGCCTTCCCAGAAGAGTTGAAGCTGTTATAGCTGCAAAGGGTGGGTCAACTCAATATTGAATCCCAACGGACAAAGACAGGGATGCCATTAAAGTTCAGGTGCGTGTAAAGGCAGGCGTCCCAATACTTTTGACAATATAGTGTATGTGGCCTGCAAAACACCTCCCTTTTGGTTTGGAGAAGGAATAAGAGAGGGGGGTGTTTTATAGTTCTGTCCTAGGGTTGCTCCTCCATAGCTATAGTACAGTGAGGGAGCATCGTCACCCTAGGACAAGAAGTATATTACTAGTAGGCTCACCAAGTGAAAATAAACTAAAACTGAAAAAAGAAAACATATGCAGCCACCACATCAAAGAACTGGTTACCTGCAATAATTTCCATTTTTGTTTTTGGGTGTAGATAACGCTTTAAATTCTTCCTATATGCATACATTGGTAAATTGTATAGCAGTTTGTGAAGAACAGGGTCATATCATGTGTTTTTTCATCTTTTTCTTTTTAAATTGCAGAAAAAAGTATGTTTATTGAAGTTGCTACATACCAGCAGTGCCGTATTAATGTATGAAATACAGACTGTCATTAGCTGTCAGTGCTACACCAGACATAACAAATATACATTCTTCCAGACAAAGTATTTATACTTGGAGACATTCATGGGAATTTCCACTTGGAGTCAAACAGTTTTCGTTTCTATCTTTGGCTTCTATATAAAATCCTGGCCTGGTTTTACAATAATAGCACAGAAATTTCCCAACAGCTCCCATGTCAGGGCCAAGTTCAGAAAAGCCCCACATGTAAAGTGAAAAGGAACACAAATTATCTGCTGCAAAATCATTAACTATGATGTGTTGCCAGCTCAGATGAGCATCAAGCCATCGGGTCAGCCTTGTCTTGGCTATATCTTCAACCTACATGGTTTACTTATCATGAATCATACTGCTGTGTGGTCATAGAGTTCCCATGTACGGGGCTTCCTACATTTACAATTGTTTATAGCTTTTACTCTAATATGTGTCAACTGGGCCTCGGCAGAATCATCATGTGCATCATAATTTCCTGCATTTATATTAGTGTGATACTTATGTTGATAAAAAGAATGGAAATATCAAGAAAATAATAATGGTGGGGTCATTATCAGACTGCCAGACAACTAGCATTTGCAGAATGCGTTAGTAATGGTAATGGTAAATTTGGTAATGTCAGCCTCATGTTTTGTTTTAGAAAGGTTTTCTTTAATTTGAACCTGTATTTTCCCGTGCAGGGCAAGTAAAAGGTTTGCCTAATTGACAAAACTGGTTGGTGGCAATTAAAGTGGTTGTAAACCCTTAGACATGAAATATGAACAAAGCATATCCCTCTATAGCGTGTAGTTGTCTCAATTAAGGGCACTAAGGCTGGCCATACACTATACAATTTTCTTGTTCAACTTTCCTTTAGATTTACCAAAACCATGTAATATAGGTTCAAACCTAAACACTTTCAATTTGTATTCAATCAGGCATGCCCTTGCACTACATAGTTTAAGGTAAATCTAAAGGAAATTGAATAAGAAAATTGTATAGTGTATGGCCAGCCTAAGTGTCATTTCTGTCTGCTGCTCTGTTCCTCTACTATCTGCATGAATCACATCTGACAAGTTTTCCTGACACCAAGAAAAAAAGGTGACAGGGGAGGGATCTCCAGCTGATTAACAGCCTCAGCTCTGTTCCCGTGTGCTGTGTGGAGAGGGGTGTGTCCCTTACCTCCAATCAGCTCTCAGAGCTCTCCTCACTGAACTCTGCAAAGTGTAACTTCCGCTCTCCATCCCCTTTTTTTGGAACTCTCAGGAGAGTTTATAAATTCAGCACTGAAGGGGAGAGAGGGCTGCAGATATACAGGTACAACTTATGTAGGAGGATTTGTTTCATCTGTGTATCACCTGAGGATAGTCCCCACACTGGGTATATGTAAGGGTTTACAACCACTTTAAGCTTGTTTTAGCTTCAGTATGATAATATTTGTTACTCTGGTGTAACATCTGTTTGAATCCTGAGGTTTTTTGTTAACTGCTTGTATTTTTTCCTTTTCAGACTGCGGATTGAATGTACATAAACAGTGTTCCAAATATGTGCCCAGTGACTGCCAGCCAGATCTGAAGCGCATCAAGAAAGTATACAGCTGCGATCTTACCACCCTGGTGAAAGCACACAATACCCCGAGGCCCATGGTA
The DNA here is from genome assembly GCF_965119305.1 of Pelophylax lessonae. Lineage (NCBI taxonomy): Eukaryota > Metazoa > Chordata > Amphibia > Anura > Ranidae > Pelophylax > Pelophylax lessonae. The sequence continues at coordinate 140,341,697 of NC_138772.1, forward strand.
GTGGACATGTGCATCCAGGAGATTGAGCAGAGAGGTTAGCCATTTATTCCTGTGCATTACTTCTTCTGAATATACACCAATCACAAAGGTTGCATGGTCTTTATCTCTCCTAACCTGAGATAAATAGGCATTGAATTATCACAAACAAACCCAATTATAGCCCTCATGCTGTTTTCTTATTTTGCATAGACCTCTATCTGTAAGGCAACAGCCATCGTCATCATTTCAGCGCGTGAGAGCAGGCAGTATAAGAGATACCACTTTCAGAGCTTATAATTGCCTGAGCGATCCTGATAAGCCTTCTGTTGGGTGACTGATGCCTGTGTGGAAGAGATTGCTAATGTGGACTTTTCCATTTTACCGTCGTTATCAATGTAGATCATAATCAAATGCTGCTATAAACCTATAAAGGAGATAATCTCTACAAATCTATACATTATGTTTTGAAGTGAATACTCTAAGGGAAGATAAATACACTATATTCATCTAGATCAAGATAATGTTACTAGCAGTATGATGTGCATTTTAGAAAATGACAGGGAAAGTAATCGGGGCGCTTCTTTAACATAGTACTCTCTAAAAAAGAACTTCTAGTTATGTTCCATAACAACAAATCTCTCCTTTTTCAGGGCAGTTTTCGTACTGTGTGCAATCAATTCTGAAGTACGGTTATTTTAGAATACATTTGTGTGCTTTAAATACTAAAACTCCATTTATTAATCTCAGTGCAGAAACTGTCCTTTTCCCATGTTCTAGTTTTACATTTCCCCACCTCCCACCTTCTCTGGCACTTAGTGACCATAGAGGCCTGTAACAATGATTCTGAGCAGGAAGAAGCGTTTTTCACAGGAGAGTAATTGGGAATTTCCCAGGCGGCAGCTGCAGGACCCATTACTACTTCTCTCCCAGATGGGAGCTATGTTTAAAGTGCAATACACACTGGGGAAAAAAATCCCTTTCAAAGTGAACAGTCTTTTTGCCTTTAATAAATTATAGGATAAGTTCACCTTTCCAAAAAAAATAAATAAATAAAATAAATGCACATTTTTTGCAGGTAAATTTTTTTTATTTTATTATTTATTTGTTAGGAGCCTGTAAATCATTGCACTCATGTTCAGCATATCATGGGGGCAATCACAGGCTCCTGCCGACTGTCAGTGTATCTATCTGCTCGTACCTTATACGGGCAGGCAGTTACACAATTATTCCCAGAAACAGGGCAGCGCCACTTAAATAAATACAAAATTCACAAATACTAAAATGATACGTGTATCTGTGTGAAATAAATAAGTAAAAATATCATTCTTTATAAATATATCCAAATAGTGAAAAAACCATCAGAGATGAATAAATATATAAATATAGAAGTCCTGTGCAAAAAAGTTGTGCAAAAACTGTGCAAAATTGCCAAAAATTAACACAAAATGGAAAGGTGCCAGGTGCGTGCAAGTGAATCTTTTAAGGTACAATCCTTCACCAATAAAGAATGGCCACTCACCTTACGTTCTGACCCCTGTGTTACCAGTGGGTCAGAAATAGCTGTTCCCACAGAGGGCACAAATTCCTACGGATGAAGACTAGCCAGTGTTCTTGTAATGAGCGATCCTTCAATCTACAGTCTTGTATTCCCTTAACTGTGTCTCCATGTAACAAAATTTATTAGGGAAAATTATTCAAGGTAACAAACTCACATTAAAAGACACATTAGGCCATGCAAGCCCTCATAGAAAAATCCGATCTCTTATCTGAGTACTTAGCGGGGAGACATCCGACAGCAGGCTCCTTCCCCTAAACGCTTTGCGCCATTGACTTAATTTCGTCAGTAGGGGTCACACAATGGTTACACAATGATCAGAAGACTCAATGAACCACCTAGAGCACTCACGAGCGCCCTGGTCGTTCATTGAGAACTACAAGCCGCCAGTCGCAAAGGCTGTCAGTACTTGTAGTTCATTCACAGACCTCTGTGAATGAATGATGCGGCCATGCGAGCATAGTCCCACAATGCTGTGTTCTTTTTAAATTGTAATAGCATTGTGATAGCAGGTGCGGGGAGACAATGTCACACTATCACAATGAGGCGGGGGAATCGGTGAGAAGCTGCAGGAGTGGGAACGTGTTACATTTTCCACCCTAAAAACGGGTGAAAAATGTAAAATGTAAGATGAACTTATCCTTTAATACCATGCAGTCAAATTTGGCCAAGATCTGAAAGTTATACCAAACATTTCCAATGCTTATACATACTCATTACTGCTCACGAGGTCACTATCAAATTATCACAAGCCATGCTCATCAATCAGGGGCAAGCTGACAATTCCACTTTGTTCAAATTGTATATCACCAGACCACCTATGATTTTCACATAACTAGTTCTGTATACTTTGGATCACTGTAATTAATTAGGACACAATGCATGTTGCACCATTATGTAGTATGTAGGCGGTGACCTAGACCATGGAGGAAAGGCATGTGTACAGACACAATTTTGTGGGCTAGGTGTAGCATTGTGCGGTGGGCAGTGAACACACAGAGTTCAAGCTTGGCAATAGTAATATATTGTAGAAAAGTTCAGCAAGTATAAACAGGCCCAGCAAGGGAGCACATCCATCTTGAGCCACTTATAACTGTGACAGCGGTTCAACAATGGTTTGAAGAATAGAAGATGCTGATAGCATCTGCCACAAGGAGCGGAATGTGGTCTGGGTGGTCCACACCCAAAAGGTAGGCTTCCTGGAAGAGGTAGATGTAGTCTCTGCACTGTCCCTTCTACTCCGGAACCTTTCCCTATCTCTAAGCACTGACCTCTGACCTAAGATGGCCACCAAAGTCACATGGCGCACCAGCATCCACTCAGATTGCGCAACATGCAACCTCATAGAGGAACCAAGTTTGTCTCAATTACTTCCCCCATCTGCATTGAAGTATTTGCGGTCGAGGCAGTAGAGAATACAGACTGCACCTGCCTACATTCTGACCTTCTTCAGTATTTGTGTCTGCTGGATCATCCCTAACCAGGAACATTTAGCTTGGCCAAACGGCTATGTTTAGCATATTCTGGGTGGAGGAGGCACACAGTTATCTCCTTTGGCAGCCAATGGTTATTGGCGTAGGTTCTCTAAACATTACGATCAATGTTTCCTTTACTATCAGTCTACAGGCACCCAAAAAAATGTGATTTTTCATGTTTGTGGATCTTCCTCTAATGGGATTACAGAGCCAGTCTTTCAACCATGCAGACACAAAAAGTATACCTTATTATTATATACAGTATAATAAGGTACAGGCAAGTTATTACTTTTTATTGATCCTTTTCTTCTCTGTAAAGAATTGTAATGAATGTTTCACCATGTAAACCTTTATTAAATTTGCTTTGTAGTATCAATAGGCTTGATATTGATGTTTTTGATGTGTTGTTCGCATACTTTAAATTGTTTTTGACAGAATGGAGAGGGAATGGTATTCTGTTAGTCTGTGCCCCCAATAGGGAGGGTCACCCTCTCTATTTGTCCTGTTAACTATTATCATTGAAAGTAAAAGAAAATCCCACATTTTGGGTTGTCCCCAGAAAAGTAATAGAGGAGATGTTTTCTAAAGGGGACACAAGTTCTAGTGAAATGGGGGGGGGGGGGGGGCTCAAGGCATTCCCTTAATTTGCAGGGATTTCCTCTCACTTCCCGTTTTAGCTATGGGACACAAAGTATAGGTAAAGTAAATATCTCCAATGGGACACAGATAGGGTAAAAAATCTGATAGGGGTTATAGCTCTCCCATACTCTATCTTAAAAGTAGAACTAAAAGCAAATGGTTTTTAAGGAAAGAGTTGAACTGCATCTTGCTCCTTTTCCCTGATAAAATATCTTGTATATTTAGGCTGGCCATACATAGATTGAAATTCATCTGGTTCAGCAGCTTAATCTCAATCCATGTATGGGTGGGGTTGTTGTACTGACTGACTTCTGTACAACTGCCCTGTCAGATTTTTGCAGATCGATTAGTGTAGCCACAAGCACTAATCAGGATATTCTGGTGGTGGGGGAAGTCTCCCCATTGTCAGAATACATAGACACAGCAGAGAGGATTCCCCCACCCACACGGAGTCCTTTTTGTACGTTCAATCCACTGGATATGGATATGCTGTGAAAGTAATTTTCTGGAGATGATTTGTCTCCAGTGGATCCCAATGCATTTCTGTGAATTTTTCACTTAAAGTAGAACTCTAAGCAAAACGTATTTTCTCTTACGTCCTCCGACAGTCGCCGCCTCTTCATATTAGTCACAATGGGGTAATTGACCTTTCTCCGTAGGAGTAGCTAGGCAACAGAATATGTCAATATTAAAGCTTTTAACATATCCCACCCCCAGGGGGTGGTCCCCTCAGTCAATACCCTCCTGCTTCCTGTTCCATACCTCAGTTTCATTGACTAGCTGTTAGGAGTTAGCTGGCTGTTTCTGTGCTGGGGCATTTTGTCTCAGCCTTCATCTTCTTTTTGATTTTATTTGAGTTTTTTTCTCTCTCTTTACTTAGCTGTTACTTTTGTCAGCATTAGTTAGTTCTTCTGATGAAGAGGATCATGCGGGCTGGGTCTCGGGCTGGCCCCCCTGGTCGCAGGTTGTGGGCCAGTGGCTTCCCAGCCTGCCATCGAGCATTCAGTCAGGTATTTTTTCCTGGCATTGGTGAACGACCCATCCCTGTTCGCTGCAGGGATGCTGTGGTGAGGTGGCTACCTCACTGGACGCCATGCGGTTTCGCACCGCAGTTCTACTGCGTCTTGGCTGCGACTCTCCCTGTCACATGTGCAGTGGCTTGATCGCTTGTGCAGGTTCCCCACGCCATTCAGAAGGTAAGTGTACTCTGTGTGAGGACCTGTCTGTTTAGTGGGTGTCAGTCTGGGACTGTGTAACCCTGCATGTCTGTTCACACTGTGGGACTCCCTGTCTGGATGCTGCTGTGGGCTGCAAGGAGGGGGGCTGTGATACACTGTTCTGTGTTACTAACTGTGTGATTTCTCTGTGTGACATGCTATATGTTGTAGGGCATGCTGTGGTACATGTTTTGTGCAACATGCGGCGGCCGCTGCTGCGGTCCGCCATTTTAATGTTAACTACAGGCTTATGAGGGCTTCTCCTATATGCTGGGAGCTGCGGTTTTGGCGCCAAACGCCGCCATTTTGGCGGCGATCGCTCCAGCCTCATGTAGTACTGCATTTACCTCCTCCCCCGGTGGCCATTTTCTTGTAGCCTTCCATAGGCTTTATAGGAGCTGCTTCTGGTACATCACTTCCTTTTCCCTGGGCACACCGATCGATACAGCAGCAGCAGTGATCTCTCCAGGTTTTTATCCTCCTTAGTCCTGTGTCCTTGCCTAAGTTTGTAGTTTTCCCTGTGGGGGTCGACTTGTGCAGGTGTGTGTGAGCGGTGGGCTGCGCTCGCCGCGCTTTTAAAGGGGCAGTTACCTTTTTTTTCTCCTACACACTTCTGGGGGCATGGATTCTCAGGAAAGCAAATTTCCTCCCCCTTTACTGGGTGGTCAAGGGGCTGCTGTTGTTTCCCCTGAGGGGGGTGATTTGGCCACAGTTGTGGCTAACCTGGCTGCTCAGGTGCAAATGCTGTTGGCTGCTCAATCCACTAAACGGCCCAGAGTTTCAATATCCTCTGATTCAGAGGGCGAAGGTGATGGGGCTGCTATGGCTGGGGTCCCCTTATCGGGGTCCCGTTCGTCCCTGGACTTTGCAGGGTCGGAGGGGGATGCAGAGGTTGAGGGGGTTGATGATTCTCCCCCTGGCTCGTCTGAAGAGCTTGCAATCATGGATGAATTGGTTGCTTCTATCAAACAAATGCTGCATTTGCAGGATGAACCGTGTCCACCTGCCGTTCTGGCTTCTTATGGGACACAGCGGAGGCGCAAAACATCGCAGGTTTTTCCTTGTACTGAGGATTTTCAGCGCGCTGTTAGTGAACAATGGTGCAATCTACGGACGATGAGGTGTTTAGGTTTGATGGTCTCGGCTTTCGAGGCGATTCCATTCGCCCAGTTTCACACGAGGGATCTCCAGGCGGAGATCCTGTCCAGGTGGGACGGGTGACCACAATCTCTGGATCTTCAGATATCGTTGAGTCCTCGCACGAGAAGCAATCTTCTGTGGTGGCTGCAGTCCCCGGCGGTGTCGGGGGGCAAGTCCTTTCGTCCGCTTTCGTGGACGGTGATCGCCACGGATGCCAGCCTGTCGGGCTGGGGTGGTGTTCTGGGCGTTCTATCCTCTCAGGGAACTTGGTCGGAGGAGGAATCTTCCCTTCCGATCAACATTCTGGAGTTGCGGGCGATAAATCTTTGCCTTCAACGCTGGACGGACAAGCTTCAGGGCTGTCCGGTTCGGGTTCAGACGGACAATGCCACAGCGGTGGCCTACATCAACCACCAAGGGGGCACCAGGAGTGCTCGAGCGGCTCGGGAAGTGGCCGACATTCTGTCTTGGGCCGAGACGCACGTCCCGGCGATAACGGCAGTTCACATTCCCGGGGGTGGACAACTGGCAGGCGGATTATCTGAGCCGCCAGACTCTGGACCAGGGGGAATGGTCGCTCCACCCGGAGGTCTTCCAGATGTTGTGCGCGAAGTGGGGTCTTCCGGATGTGGACCTGTTCGCGTCTCGTCTGAACAACAAGGTGGGAAGGTTCGTGGCAAGGACGCGCGATCCTCGGGCAGACGCGTCAGATGCGTTAGTGGCTCAGTAGCATCAGTATCGGCTGGTGTATGCATTCCCACCAATTCAGTTGCTGTCCCGGTTCCTTCGCAGGTTGTCCTCAGAACCAAAAACGGTGATTCTGGTGGCGCCAGACTGGCCTCTCCGGTCTTGGTACGCAGACCTCGTGAATCTGGCGGTTGACGTCTGCCTCTTCGGGAAGATCTTCTGTCTCAAGGACCGATATTCCATCCTGCTTTACAGTCGCTGGCTTTGACGGCCTGGCTGTTGAGACAGAGGTCCTGAAGGATAGGGGTCTCTCTCCGGAGGTCATTCATACTTTGATCAATGCTAGAAAGGCCTCTTCGGGGAAAATATACTACCGTACTTGGAAGGCCTATTTTGCCTGGTGTGAGTCCAGGGGGTATTCCCCTCGCTCATACTCGGTTTCGAGAGTGTTGGCTTTTCTTCAAACGGGCGTGGACCAGCATTTGGCGTTGGCCACGATTAAGGGTCAGATTTCTGCTCTGGCCGTTCTTTTTCAACGCCCTGTGGCGTCAAATTCTCTGGTTGGCACCTTTATTCAAGGGGTGCAACACCTGGTCCCTCCTAGGAGGGAGCCTTTGCCTCCATGGTACTTGAACCTTGTTCTTTCCGTGTTACAACATGCTCCTTTTGAAAAAATCAGGGAGATCTCGTTGCCTCTGTTGTCCAAGAAGGTCGCTTTTTTGGTGGCGATCACTTCGGCTCGCAGAGTTTCGGAGCTGGCGGCTTTGTCCTGCAGGTCTCCGTATCTGGTACTCCACTTGGATAAGGTGGTCTTGCGACCTAATCCTTCTTTTCTTCCGAAAAGGATTTCGGAATTTCACCTCAATGAGGACATTGTCTTGCCTCCGCTTTGCGCGGAGCCTAAGCATCCGAAGGAGGTGGCCTTACATTCTTTGGATGTTGTTAGGGCGATCAGGGTTTACCTGAATTCGACAAAATCCTTCCGCAAGACGGATTCTCTCTTTGTCCTTCCTGAGGGACCTCGGAAGGGCATGGCGGCGTCGGCTTCTACCATCGCCAAATGGATCAGACAGACCATTGAGCAGGCATATGCTTTGAAGGGGAAAGTTCCTCCTATGCCTGTGAAGGCGCACTCTACTAGATCTCTGAGTACGTCTTGGGCCTGTCATCATCGGGCTTCTGTGGCCCAGGTGTGTAAGGCGGCGACTTGGTCGTCCGTTCACACCTTCTCAAAGTTCTACAAAGTGGATGTTCAGGCATCGGCGGATGCTTCCTTTGGCCGCAAGGTTCTTAGTGCGGCAGTACCTTAAGGTCCCTTGTTTTTGGGCCCTTGGCTGTTTGGGATGTTTTTATCCCTAGGTTATTTGTTCTTCCTGGGTTGTTGCTCCTGTTGAGCAAAGTTTTTTTCCTGCTGCCTAGCTGGTTTCCTTCCTTTGGTAAGGTGAAAAAGGGTCGATCCCTGATACCTAGATAAGTAGGTGTAGCCTCCGTCCCAGAAAAACGTTTTGGAGCAAGTTTGATGCCTCAGGTCAAGGAATTGGGACTTTGCGGGCTTAGTAAAATGCTATATTTATTAAAAAATAATAATAATATGCTGATAGCAAAATAATGATACAAACAATATAAACATAGTAAGTGCCAATGGGTTATAGACCCATGTGAGTAAGTGAAGATAGAACGAAAGGTGACAAGGTGGAAATGGTGACTTTAAAGAACTCTGTCTATTTAAGGCTCATAAATGTGAGCTTGAGAGAGAGTATCTTTGTCAGACTTCCGACGCGTTTCGGCATAGGTATATTGCCTTTGTCAAGGAAGTGGGGAGGGGTCACCATATCTGAAAAATATAGTGAGTATATATTAGAGATTTATTGTAGTATAACACTATTTATAAAAATAGTGAATAATAGAATATGCACATACATGTGATTCAACGGTCAGGTCCCAGGATTTGGTATTCCCATTGCCCTCCAAGAATGTTCAACAGGATTTCTGGAGGAATGGCTGTCTGTAAAGATATGTGGTAATGGTGAATGTTGCCAACTGAATATAAGTAAAATTGAGTAGAAATGTGTGAAGCAAACTTACATGTTGTAAGAGTTGCTTGGTAATGTGAGGAAGGGGGTAGTCCTTCTCAATGGCCTGAAGAATATATGACATATATGACACCAATTAGATCAAAATATTTATTGTGATTGTATTTAAAGCACTATCGGAGTTAGTGCTGATCACTTACAATTGGTGTTGAAGGTCTTGGTTATGGTGGTCCAAATGCAGTGGAGGCTGTGTTCTCACTTTGCTTTATTTTGAGCCTGCATAATAGGGCAGATTGAGTTTGGTGTTGGCCGGATTTCTTTGCTTGATATGCACACATATTAAAATATTAATGACTTACATTTGCAGGGAGTTCCGGATTCTAAACAGCAGGGGGAGCCCTGGTTAAGGATCCTGGTGTTTCCCTGGTAAAGATAATTAGTGCTAATGAGCCTTGAGGCATTGTGGGCACTAGTAAAAAGTACATCCAACAGTGCAAAAGATGAAGCATTGTTGGATGATGAACTTACGTTTAGGTAGGGCTGTATGGTAGAATGGGAGTCCAGAGCTGCGTATCCTGGGGCGTCCGTATCATCCCTCGGCTGGAGGGAAGTGACGGCCTGTTAGAAATCCCCGGCCTTTTATATCCCTCGGCGCATGCGCAGTAGCGCCGCCGTACGTCATGACGTCGATCGGGAGTCCGGGTCGACGTGATAGATTGATGCGTGCGCCGATGGAGTTGCGCGCGCATATCTCAGGACGATCCGGGCTCTGGCCGGCGTGGGGCCGTGGTGTGCGCGCCGATGGGCTGCGCGCGCACCCTGCCTATTTGACGTGAAGGGTATAATGAAGATGTTCCGAGGCCGCCGACACAGGAATGGGACAAAGATTTGAAGGGGTATGATCCCCATCGTCCTTGTCAGTCCCCAGAGTGTCATGCTCTGGGGTTACCTGTGCCGGGTGAACTCTGGGAGGGCAAAGAAGGGAACATGACAAACCTGGGTGATGGAACCTGTACTAATTGATCACAGTGTAATGGGCATATGTAGCATGTAGTCCTTTGGTAAGGTTACTTTCTCTGATGTGGAGACTGCGTTGCCTTAGGCGAGGCTGCGTTTCCCACCCCTCATGTTTGCACTGCTTTGGGACGTCCCCATTGTGACGAATATGAAGAGGCGGCGACTGTCGGAGGACGTAAGAGAAAACGGAATTTTTGTAAAATCTTACCTGTAAAATTCCTTTCTCTGAGTCCTCCGACAGTCGCCGCCCCCGCCCCTCTTTTGGGTTTTTTTTATGTACTCTACTGCTATTCTACTGAAACTGAGGTATGGAACAGGAAGCAGGAGGGTATTGACTGAGGGGACCACCCCCTGGGGGTGGGATATGTTAAAAGCTTTAATATTGACATATTCTGTTGCCTAGCTACTCCTACGGAGAAAGGTCAATTACCCCATTGTGACGAATATGAAGAGGCGGCGACTGTCGGAGGACTCAGAGAAAGGAATTTTACAGGTAAGATTTTACAAAAATTCCGTTTTTTTTTGCTTTGGATAGAGCAAGGGAGGGTTATAACCACTGTCAGATTTTTTTTTACCATCTCTTTCCCACTGGTGAAATTTCCCTTCACTTCCTGTCCCATAGCCAAAGAAGAAGTGAGCAGAAATCCCTGCAAATTAAGGGAATTCCTTGGGGACCCCTGTTCTGCCAAAAATTCCAATTCACCAAAATCTCCAACCACGGCACTTCCAGTGGCTCTTCAGCAGCAATGATTGCAGATTCTGATGACTTGGCTGTTTTCACAGAACACCAGCGGCGTATACACTACGGTACAAGATTTAATGAGTGGACATTGTTAGTTCATCTGTTGATTAACCAACAACATGGCTGTGTCCAAGGCGGGGACAACTTTTTTTCTCCTTACCTGGTGTTCCGTGAAAAAAACATACCCGTGAGAAATCCATACCCTCGTCACTTCCGGTGCTGCTACGGAGGGTATGGATTTCTCACGGTACTTACACTTGCCGCCGTTACATTAAAACAGCTCCTCTGCAACATCAATCATCTCCGCTCCTTCCCCTCTCACTTCCCTCATCTCGCCTAATAAATATAAAAGCGGATCACGGAGCCGAGATCGCCGTCACTTACATCTCATACACCCGCCGCCGCTTTTATATTTATTAGGGGAGATCAGGGAAGTCACAGCGATAGAAGAGGAGATGTTTAATGTTGCAGCCGAACTGTTTTAATTATACCGCCGCAAGTATGACATTTCACACAGTGCCGTGAGTTTTTCCTACCCTCTGAGCATGCGCACTTGTGATCTTCTTTGCTGTTCTATTACGTCTCCGGGGCTCTGAGCATGCGCACTGCTGCGCTGCTCAGCAGTTTCACACAGGAAGTGACGAGGGTATGGTTTCTTCACGGGGTATGGTTTTTTAACGTTACACCTGGTGTTCTGTCTAAACAGCCACCTCGTCGTGTACTGTAGTGTATACACTGGCGGTATTCTGTGAAAATGGCCAACTCATCGAAAACTGCAAAATATTGCTGCTAAAGAGTGACGGAGATTTTGGTGAGTTGGAGTTTTTGGCAGAACACCCCCAGCTCACCAGATCTAGTGTCCCCATTGCAAGATTTCCCCTATATTACTTTTCTGGGAACAACCCAGAATTTTGAATTTTCTTTTACTTTCACTTTTAATAATAATGGTAAACAGGACAAATAGAGAGAGTGACTCACCCTAACAGGGGCACGGACAGAAATAAAAACTGACAGGCGTTCTAATCCCTCTCCACTCTATCCAAACTGAAAAAAAAAGCTTTTCTTTAGTTATACTTTAAGTAAGAATTAAAATTTTTCAAAATATGCAACACTGTAGATGGATTTATTGCATTTGTTTTTCCTTTTTCTGCTTATAGGCTTGAAGTCAGAAGGCCTGTATAGAGTTTCAGGTTTTACAGAGCACATTGAAGATGTAAAAATGGGGTTTGATCGAGGTGAGTTATCAGTATATATCTGGGAGGGGAATGTATTGTGTCTGTGTTGTGCTACATATAGCAAAAGGTAACGTTTTCTTTGGTATGCCAGTTTTACTCTTCCCTGGATTTCAGACCAATTTTACTTTTATGCTGGGCAGTATAAAATTATTCTTTCACAATATAATAATAAAAGACAGCAAGTTTGCTGCCAGTATAAAAAAATTATTTCACAATATAATAATAAAAGACAGCAAGTTTGCTGCCATATAAAAATACATTTTACACCAGGTGGTTCCGCACATGTAATTGAACTCAAGTGTTCTCTGGTATAGTTTAAAGTCTAACTTTACTTTGTTAAATAGATGGTGAAGAGATAGAACCATAGGTAGATGGACAATTTGTGTACATTTTTTCAGATGCACATAGGCCCACTGGGATTTAGGAGCCCATTAAGAGCCAGAAAGGTGCTGGGGCCCCTCTTACTGTCCCATTGACCAGGGCACTACCTACATTTAGGGCAGGTGAAAATCAGGAGGCTTTCTTCATGGTGTCCTAACCGTTCCACTGGTCTGCTATATCTAACAAATACATGTAATTGAATTAAGGAACACAAATTGTTCTTGCACAGGGGCCATTGCTGAAAATAGATGACACTGGTTAGAACCTATGTTAAATGTAGCACTGCCCCCTTGAGGGCTGCTGAATTTCTCACCTTTTTGGGTCCCTCTGTGTTACCGGTAGCAACTGCATGCAGAAACATAACACTTTACTTTCCGGCTCAGTCTAGGGGTTGTTGTTTTGTTGTTTTATTTTAAATAGGGATGGGAGAAGGAAAGAGTGGGATACTCCAGAACTATTCGCAATGCTGAGGACTTCTATCTGAAGGTGCGGCAAGGCCGCAGGTTCACCTTGCCACTAGATGAATCTGAGGTAAAGCCTCAGAATATAATGCTTGCTTAGCACTTATCTTCAGGGTACTCGCCTAGCACCCCCTTTCACTCCACCATTTGACACCCATCTTCTGACTACTCTACTCCGGGGTGGCCCCCTTCCTGGTCAAGCCCTTAGACACGATCCCCTGTACTCACGATACTCTTTTTCCAGGTTCTCCAGTGTCTCAACACCTCTAGTCAGTTCTCCTGGACCTCTGGATTCAGCTCCCTCCTTCTGGCTCACCAGGCCGACTGCCTGTGACCATACACCAACTGCTGCAGAAGAGGAGGAAGCCGCCACCCTCCTTCTGGGACTCTGCTCACCAGCCAAAGACCCCGAGCACATGTGCTCCTGGCTTTTATACCACACCCCACAATGCACCAAGACAGCAGTCTGTGCCAACCACTGGGGCTGTATCAGAGCCTGTGCTCCCATTGGTTAGGTTTTCTCCACTGTCCAATATGCCTCCCTATTGGACTAGATTAATCTAGTCCAGACTAGATAAATCACACACTGAGCACCACGAGCAGACCTAACTCACAGATCCTGTTCTCTGTTAAGCACAGAGCAATATAGAATTTACCTGCTGCTCCTCTGATAGGCGGACAGAGCCCAAACTATACTCTCCTATCTAGCACCTACCTAGGAGGGTGCTACATATATTTTATTATTTTCTGTGTTTCTGTTGTTAAGACTTTCTCCCTTTCAGGGTGGTCATTTTGATAGAGTGAAGATGAGATCCCTTCCAACAGAACACAGACACAACAAAAGCATGATAAAGATTCTCCCACTCCCACACAATCCAAAAGTTATGCAGGTTTCACTTTAAAGTGTATCTCAACCCAACATTTTTTGTTTTATTTAGACAAGAGTTGGGAGTGTTTAAAACCTCGTCCCGTCATGCCTCTGCCTATGGGAGTCATGCTTGTAACTGTCAGCCTTGCAGTGCCTCATGGGCATTGTAGTTCTGCAGAAGCTGAAGGGCTGCCAGATTGAGACCTCTGTGCCAGGGTGTGGAGTCTCAGCTAACTGGCTGATGGACAGATGGACAGATTGTTTCTTTATAATGTTGCTGTTTGGATTTTTCTTTTTATGTCAAGGTTCTATGTCAACCCAGGATATAAACTATGGGCCAATATAATGCTGTGCTCATTGATTTAAGCAACTGACTTTGTTCTTTAACTTATTAAACACTCTTTTTAATAGTCCTCGGTGTACCCAAGGTTTTTTAAATAAGCCAACACAATATTACACGGAAATACATTTCCACTATACTATAGAAGAATTGACGGGTGTTCTTGGGAAAGAGAATATGGGTACAATTTCAGCGTTACAAAGCGCAAGCCACTTTGTTCAATGGAGTGGAAATCTTTGCAAATGCTATTTGATATTTGTAATCAATCCCTTTAGTACCAATAAGGTAACTCTATAAAATATTTAGGTTAATGTCTGTCTGGAAAATGGTTTTAGGTTTCACAAGGAGTCCTGCTTTTTAGAATTGGAAATTCTCATCATGTTACTGTCATTAACACAGAGAAGGGGAAATAAAAAAAACCTACAGTATTTTTTGCTACACAAATACACTATGACATCACAAAATGTAGTCATTTGTGAAGTGGGGAGATGTAAATATTTCACACATTCATAGTCAAACTGAATGAAAAAATATTTATTTTTTATTTTTACTTCCCTCCACCTCGGTATCCCCGAGTCACGCTTTAGAGAGCGCAGCGGTGTCTCTAAATATATATATATATGCATATATATATATATATATATATATATGTGTGTGTGTGTGTGTGTGTGTGTGTGTGTATATATATATATATATATATATATATATACCTATATACACACACATCAATAAAATTATATTATTGATTCGATTATAATTCATGCGTTATATATTATATATATATATATATATATATATATATATACGTGTGTGTGTATATATATATATATATATATATATATATATATATATATACACACACATATATATATAATATATAACGCATGAATTATAATCTAATCAATAATATAATTTTATTATATATATTATATAATAAAATTATATTATTGATTAGATTATAATTCATGCGTTTGTGTTTCAAATTTATCACATCTGGGATGTCTACTAGACTCTTGTTTTGGTCAGGTTTAAGTCAGTAATTACTAAGAATTGTAGGCCTATAATACATAACGCCAAATTTCCATTAAAAAAATTGTACCGCTTTTGGTATACAATTCCTGACATAATCATACCGCCAGAGAGGTTAAGGCCCCTTTCACACTTGTGTGACTTGTCCTGCGATTTGGGACTGCAAAGGCGCATGACAAGTCGTTCTCCATGATTTCAAATGAGTACCGTTCATATCTGTGCGACTTCAAGTTGCAATGATTTCAAAGTAGTCCTTGCACTACTTTGGTCCGACTTTGATGGTTTTGAGGTCCATATACACAGGCATTGCCAGTCAAAATCATGGCAAAATCACACCAAAATTGCGGGAAAAAATTGTGGGAAAATCATGCAACTTTTAGATTGGACAAGTGTCTTATTGTGACCTATAAACTGTATAACTCAGTTGAACAACAAACTGAAATCCATTTATATATGCACATCCACCCCGAGCGTGACTCGGGGATACCGAGGTGGAGGGAAGTAAAAATAAAAAACTAAAATATTATGGTTGCATAAGTGTGCACACCCGTAAACTAATACTATGTTTAAGCACTTTTTGGTTATAAGTCTATCAGCATGGTACTTCCTGTGCACAGCCCTCATTTAGATCCCCCCACAGATTTTAAATCGGATTCAGGTCTGGGCTCTGGCTGTGCCATTTCAAAACTTGAATCTTTTTCTGGTGAAGCCATTCCTTTGTTGATTTGGATGTATGCTTTGAGTCATTGTCATGGTGAAAGATGACATTCCTCTTCATGTTCAGCTTTCTATCAGAAGCCTGAAGGTTTTGTGGCAATATTGACAAGCATTTGGAACTGTTCATAATTCCCCCTACCTTTACGAAGGCCCCTGTTCCAGCTGAAGAAAAACAGCCCCAAAGCATGATGCTGCCACCACCATGCTTCACTGTGGGTATGGTGTTCTTTTGGTGATGTGCAGTGTTGTTATTGCACCAAAAATATCTTTTGGAATTATGGCCAGAAAGTTCAACCTTGGTTTCATCAAACCATAACACATTTTCCCACATGCTTTTAGGAGACTTCAGATGTGTTTTCGCAAAATTTAGCCAGGCTTGGATGTTTTTCTTTGTAAGAAAAGGCTTCCGTCTTGCCACTCCACCCCATAGCCCAGACATATGAAGAATAGGGGAGATTGTTGTCATATGGACCACACAGTCAGTACAGGGACAGATATTCCTGCAGCTCCTTTTATGTTGCTGTAGGCCCCTTGGCAGCCTCCCTGATCGGTTTTCTTCTCATCGTTTCATCAATTTTGGAGGGACGTCCAGTTCTTGGTAATGTCACTGGTGTGCCATATTTTCTCCAATTAATGAAGACTGTCTTCACTGTGTTCCATGGTATATCTAATGCCTTTTAAATTCTTTTGTACCCTTCTACTGACTGATACCTTTTAACAATGAGATCCCTCTGATGTTTAGGAAGCTCTCTGCGGACAGGGCTAGCCCAAGATATTGTGCGGCCTGGGTCCAAGAATGAAATTCTGCCCCCCCCCCCCCCCCCACAAAAAAATCACACCCACCAAAAGTTCCTCACATCCATTATTTTATATAAGTATAACATTTGGAAAATATTATATATACTGTTATCTTCTTCCATAACTCACCACTGGACTGGTCCACCAAACACCCACTGTCTGTCCTCCTGTCACTACTGTGTCTGCCGCGGCCATCGCCCTAAAAGATCCAGCCTTCCCTGCGTGAGATGGAGTGTGCTAATGCCTGACGTCATTATGCAAAATCATGAGAGGGACGTTCCCAGGAGGAGACACTCCACCTCCTCATACTCATCAATTTGCACTACAGGCGGCATTATGAGATGGGGAAATGCTGCTCTCATAACGCGCCGTAAACTGATGACACAAAAAACTGCTGAAAAACAAATCTTGGGAGTCAATTTGCCGCCCCTCTCATAGTTCTGCCTGGGTCCAATGGACCCAGCAGGACCAATGGTAGGGCCGGCTTTTGCTGTAGGTTGAACAGCTGAACTTTATTTGATTTTAATCAGAGGCACTTTAAATGATGGCAGGTGTGTACTGACTCCTATTTAAGGCCCCTTTCACACCTGTGCGACCTTAAAGACACGCGATTTTAATGCGATTTTGATTGGACTTGAAGCAATGCCTATGTCTTTGGACCTCAAAACGCATTAAAATCAGCCCAAAGTAGTGCAGGGACTACTTTGAAGTCGTTGAGACTTGAAGTCGTACAGATATGAATGGTACTCTTTGGAAATCATGGAGTACGACTTGTCATGCGACTTTGCAGTCCCAAGTTGCACAAGTGTGAAAAGGGCCTAAAATTAGTTTGAATGTGATTGCCTAATTCTGAACACAGCTACATCCCTAGTTATAAGAGGATGTGCACACTTATGCAACCACATTCTTTTAAATTTTTATTTTTACTAAAAGATTTCAGTTTGTTTTTTAATTGAGTTGTATAGTTTATAAGTCGCATTAAGGTTGAAAACGTTCTGAAATTATTTATCTTTGTCTCATTTGTTTACATCACAGAAACCTGACATTTTTAATTATTAAAGTCTAAGGTAATCTGTACAAACAAATCCATGAAACAAACCACGATGTCCAAAAAAAATTCTCCAAAAAAATGTGCAAAATAAAATCCTATTTACAAGTGCACATGAAGATCACCACCAGGAACCCCCAAAGGTATATGCTCACCTTACAAATAGACCCTCATTACACAGGCCAATGGAGTCCTAAAACAAACAACCAGGGAATTCAGATGGCAACTGCATGTGGATATCCCATTTAGCATGTAAACACTTTCAGTAGATAGTCCATGAACTAGGACTAGGTGGTAAATATAGCTTCAGAATCAAGCCCAGCTCAAAGAAAATAGGTCTCATCATGTACACTGTAAAAATATTTTTATTAGTAAAAAAGCATTCATGCACTGACATTTGTAAACCAGAGTAACAGACATAAAAAGTACCAAGCCACCACCTGTCCTCGTATCGCAATCTAGGGTACAGTCAAGGGAGAACTGTATGGAGAACTGTAAAAGCTGGCGGCTCACTCACAACCCCGCTCTCCATCCTGCATCGTTTAAGCTCATTCCTTTCGTCATTGTGCTGTCATCAGTGGCGTTTCATCCTACACTTTTTGTCATTGTGACATCATCGGGGGCACCTGATGTCACTTCAAAAGGCATAAAGTGGAACTAACCAATTTAGGCATTAGAGTGAGTTTGTGAGTGAGATGTCGGCTTCTACAGTTCACCCCATAGCACAGCTTGACTGCGAGCTTGATTGAGATATGGGGGGGGGGGGGGGGTAGGTGGTTTGATACTTTTTTATGCCTAGTAATCTGGTTTATAAATGGGAGTGCATATGTTTTTCATTAATACAAGTATTTTTACAGCGTATACTATGAGGCTTTATTTTTCTTTCCTCTGGGGCTCGATTCTGAAGCTGTATTTACCACGGAGTTGACCATTTACTGAGAGTGTTTACATATTTATGGTATATCTACCTGAAGCTGCCATCTGAAAAGCCTGCTTGTTTTAAGGCTTCATTGGCCCATTTAATGAGAGCCCATTTGTAAGGTGAGCATATACCCTTGGGGTTGCCTGGTGGCGATCTTCACGTGCACTTTCTAATAGGATTTTATTTTGCACAGTTTTTTTTTTGGAAATTTTTTTTTTTTGTATATTGTGTTTTTTTTTTTTTAACGGATTTGTTTGCACAGATTATCTTGGACTTTACAAGTTACAGACTCAAAAAGTTTGTGTTTGCATATATATCCCTTATTGATAGTAATATAGCAACATTATATAGTCAATCAGCACACTGGTTTTGTATATATTTATAGCACAGCTCTGTACAGGGGCGTAACTACAGGAGTTGCAGGGGTTGCAATTGCAACCGGGCCCCATGCTCCAGGGGGCCCGTGCGGCTCCCCTGTACACCTGGATAGGAGGGGTGGCGGGGGCAGCATGTAGAGAAATGACTGTCCTCCTTTTTCCTCCTGTAGCTGCAGGAGGATAATGGAGGAGTTTGGTTCCTCTGTATGCTGCCCCCACCACTCCTCCTATCCAGTTCAATTGTGTTCTGCTGTCACTGGGCCCTTGTGTGCTCCCTTCCCCCTCCTGCCGGCTGCTGCAGAGGATGTGTCACAATAGAGAACCAGGAAGGGGTCACTAAATATGTAATTTATCAGCTCCTTCCTTTTCTGAATGGACAGAGTCATAGTCAATGACATTGTAAAAAAAATAAAATAAAATGATAAAATATAATACAATAAAAATTCCAAAAAATAAAAACTACTCACACCAGTGGGTGAACTTCCAGGATCGCAAAGGTCACATTTGCGAACGGGCCCTGGCATTCCAACGTTGGGAGTCCCCAAGATGGCAGGAAGGGAACCCAATGCAGAACTTGTGAAAGGGTCCCACTGCAGGACCGTAATAAAGGGCCCTGGAACGAGATTAAAGGGCCCCAGGATCAGTGGGAAGAGCCCCTGGCTGGAAGGGAAGGGCCCCGGCCAGGGGTCCGGGGGGCCCTTCATGATTTCTTGCACCGGGGCCCTGAAGGTTCTAGTTACGCCTCTGGCTCTGTACATATATTTGTTTGTCTTTACTGCATGCACTTGGTGTGCTTGCAGCTTGTGAGTACTCTTGATGCGCAAACTTATTTTATTTATATCTTTGTAAAACAAATAAAATTATTTAGGTGAAGCTAAATGCTCTCTCATGCCCTCATGTTTTATCATTTCCATAGGATTTGTTTTTATGTGCGCATGTATGCAAAACTTTATAATGGCACATGCAAATTTGCCATTCACTTTAAGTGAATACCAGCCTAAAATAAATAGTAGAACAGAATCTCTTCTATAGTGCATAATGCCAACTACACTTCTCATTTTTTATTTGCTTTATACCAGCAGTATGTTTTTACTTGCCTTTTTCTGATGTCTTCTGGCTGGTTATGTGATGTGCTGGATCCTCTTCGGTCTTCTCCTAGTGGTGGGTGGCCCTAGATCAGGGGTGTCAAACTCAATTTCATCACGGGCCGCATCGGCATTATGGTTGCCCTCAAAGGGACAGTTATATCTCTAAGATTAGATGTCCAGAGCACCCCACGCCCCCTTACACCCTTAAATGAGATGTCAAATCCACCCCACCATCAGAAGTCAAGAGTCACCCACCTTTCCTTACATCACAATGCACTCCCTTACCTTGTGCTGCTGCCAGGAAGAAGATGTGGGTGGATCTGGGAAGAAGAAAGTGCAGGGTCTACTGGAGAACTAGAGGAGGACTGGAGTCAGCTTCCAGAGTCTGCTGAATGCTGAGACCAGGGGAGGCAGAGGCAAGGTGGTGTTGTGGCTGCACAGAGAGATGCAGGATCTGTAGGAGGAGTTATGCCCTCCTCTCTGCTGCGGACTGCTGAGAAGGGGTGGGGGGGTCAAAGACAATCCTTTCTGTAGCTGCACAGAGGAGTGCAGGATCTGGCAAAGAAGTTCTGTCCTCTCTGCTACCGACTACTGAGACAAGGTGGGGGCAGAGACAAGGGGGGTGCCGCAGCTGTAGGAGAGGTGCGAGGGCCACATGGAATGGCCTTGGGGGCCGCATTCAACCCGCGGGCCTTATGTTTGACACCTGTGCCCTAGATGATACAGAGAGCAATGCTGACAGAATAACATGGCACACTGCTGTATTGCACGGCACTATGCTCAGGGGACAGGACCATGTTTATTTATTATAGATATTTAGCATCCAGTTCACAAATAAGTAGAGATGGCACAGTTCGATCTCATTTATGGGTCATATTCCTGAATGTACTGCGCAAAGGGGCATCTTTGCTAAGATTGCCTTACAACATCTATTTTTGCTTGTGGTCTACTCAACCACAGTCAGCACCATTGATTTAGATACCGATTATATGTGTGTTCTCTTTGGCATTGAATAGGCTATAAAGTGATCCAGGGGCTGGGCAGTCACATGGTCAGGGCATGTGAAACAGGTGCAGCATGTTTTGGATCAGACAGTCGGGCCCATTTGTGTGAATTGTTTTCACTGATCCCCTGTTGACAGAGGCAATTCATTGAGAAGTGACTTTCACAGAACAAAGAAGCAGTTTAATGTCCTGATGGGTGCAGCTGCTGTTTTTTTGTTCTGAAAATTATTTTAATTGTTTACCGAGAGTGCAGATGAAAGCATAGCAAATAATGAGATACATCATTACTGTCACAGTTGGGAAATAATACAGAGCTTTTGCTACAGCAGGAAGGCCCAATGGCACCTACCAGGCTACCATTGCAGGAACTGTATAACCACCAGAAAAAAAAAAAATACTGGATTGTTGCAAGCATCCCAGAAGTATAACCCGAAAAGGAAAACCCCCCAAACAGTGGGACTTTGAAGGCACCTAAAAAGTAATTGCCTTCGGATAAATGAATTACAGTACTTACAGTATTTAAAAACAGAAAAAGATAGGTTCAACAAATGGTGCAAGTAATTGCAGGAACTATACTCCTCAGTTACTCACCGACACAAACTAGCCTTACCAGAGATGTTTCTTTTCTGAAGTGTTTTAGTTATTTATTTTATTTTACGGATAATAGATAGGTAGATGGCCCTTTGGGAGCAACAGTCAGGAACAAGCTGCCATTTCCTGAGCAATTCCGTAAATGGACTGTAGTGGCATACATATAGTTTAGCCAGATTGCACATGGATTTTCCAGTTTGTTAGAAACCGTCCATGTGCAATATTAGAGTTTCTGATGTCAGAACCAAATATGGCTCCCAACATACCCTAAACTAGGGTGACCACATTTCCAAACTGCCATTCAGGGACACCCCCCCTTCCCAAAAAAAAGATGAGGGGGGAGGGGGAAATGTAGTCTTGGGGTTGACGGGGAATTCGATGGCAGGTTATTTGTCGGGCAATTTGCTGGTGTTAGCACCTAAATAATCCCGACACCATGCTTGATATGGTGTCAGGATGATCAAATCCCATTATTTCTATTATTACCTTGTAATGTAACTTAAAATAGTTCAACTCACTATAATGCAGAATTAATGGGAACCCTTAGCTTGTCACTTGTCACCGTCGCCTGCCACCAGATGCAGCTTGTCATTTGCCACTGTTGCCTGTCACCAGATGCAGTGTGTCACTTGCCACCATTGCCTACCACCCGATGCAGCGTGTTACTTGCCACCATTACCTACCACCAGATGCAGCGTGTCACTTGCCACTGTCACCTGCCACCAGATGCAGAGTGTCACTTGCCACCGTCGCCTGCCACCAGATGCAGCGTGTCACTTGCCACCGTCATCTGCCACCAGATGCAGCGTGTCACTTGCCACCGTCACCTGCCACCAGATGCAGCGTGTCACTTGCCACTGTCACCTGCCACCAGATGCAGCGTGTCACTTGCCACCGTTGCCTGCCACCAGATGCAGCGTGTCACTTGCCACTGTTGCCTGCCACCAGATGCAGCCTGTCACTTGCCACTATTGCCTGCCACCAGATGCAGTGTGTAACGTGCCACCTCCTGTAACATCAGAGCCCCCTATAACATCAGAGACTCCTATAACATCAGAGTCCCTCTTTACCACCAGGCCCCCCCCGTAACATTAGAGCCCCCATTTTCCATCAGAGCCCCCACTTACAGAAAGAACCCCTCTTTATCATCAGAGCCCCCACTTACAGGAAGAGTCCCCCTTTAAATCAGAGCTACCACTTAGAGGAAGAGCCCCCTTTACCATCAGAGCCCCCACTTACAGGAAGAGCCCTCATTTAACATCAGAGCCCCCACTTACAGGAAGAGATTGTGGGGGAAGAAAGTGTGGGGGAAGAAAGTGTAGCTGCTGCAGACAACATAGATCAAATTTTACCTGTGGAGGTAAGTGGAGGTTGGTGCAGTGTGCAAGGTGCCTGCCTGCACATGTCCTCCACTAGTTTCGGCCTCAACTCAGTGAGACCCGGACAGCACTGCATACCGAGGGAGGAGAGGAGGCGGAGTTGTGGGCAGGGGGAGAGAGGAATGGGGGAATGGAAGAGGTGAATGGTGCACAGGTCTGGGACGTAAAGCGCGCCACCAGGTTGTGTTAACCCACCTAAGGCTTCACCCAGGAAGGAGGAGAGGGGTGGGGGAGCCTGGACACTCATCACCAGGCGTGGATCAGGAGGAAGGTAATACCTCCTCCGCTCTGAATGCAGGGGCCTCACTCTCTGTGGTGATGTCACTGGTTGCTAGACAGCAGGCAGCTAGCAACCAGTTCGGGCAGTGAGCCAAAACTCAGAAAGCTGAAGACAGCAGATATACAATTACAACTTATGTAGGAGGATTTGTTTAATCTCTGTGTTATATCCGAGGCTGTTCACTTCACAGGGTATATGGGAGGGTTTACATCCACTTTAATGCATTCTCTGAAATAAGGTAAAAAACTTTCCGTTAGCTGTTCCTTTCTCCCCCTCCCCACCCCCAATACTTACCTGAGCCCTCTCTCAATACAGCACTGTATTGGTCTCTCTTCTTCTCATAGGACAGTTTGAGAGCAGCAAGAGCTATCCGCTCTTGCTGCTGTCAGTCAAAACACCTGAGGAGGGAGCGGGAGGTGGGGCCAAGTCAGGCTGTGTGTGTCTTTGGACACACACAGCCCGGCTCGGAAGCACGCCCACATGTGTACCCCAATCGCAAGCAACTTGCTATGGGGGCACACTCAGGAGAGGAGTAGATGATGTCAGTAGGGGACCCAAGAAGAGGAGGATATACCATTGCACAGAGCAAGTAAGTATAAACCTTTTTTTTTTTGGAAAACAATATGGTTTCGATCCACATTAAAATTACATAGAAAGGGAATGCTATGAGATTTTTTTAGCTAATAAAAAGCGAGTAAAAAAGTATACAGTAATTTTATGTTTCGTATTATAACCTGTATTAAGGAAAACAAAATGCTAGAAAATGCTGGTCTATATGCACAGTTGCACATCGCCATGTTTCTTTTCTGTTAAAAATAAACCTCAGTTTAGACCAGGCTGGTCTTAAATCTCCTATGAACACAAAAAGGATAACAAGGGAAACCCTGTTCTCCTTCTGTTTGTCCAGTTGACATTCCATTGACTTAAGGCACACATATTTTTAGAAAATGAATTCCCTGCACTGATTCTCACTTCTGTTCAAGGTGGTCAGGTATGCTGATATCTCCCTTTATAGCACTCTAAATTTTTCTGTGTTACTGCTATGTCAACATTACCGCCAAAGTATTTCCAAGTTTCTTTTCTATAGGCAGACCGCACTGCAAACCATAACAAATACTCTAAGCCAAACCCATCTGAAATAAGTAGGTTTCAGTAATAAAGTATTTGTAAAATCTCATATCAGTTTTAATTTATTAACTTAAAAGTCATTTTCAATGTATTTAAAGTCTGCAGCATTTATGAAAGTAATACCTTGTGCAGGCACTCCCTATATAAGGTGACAACGCTCTGTTCCTGTCTCTTAATTGTGCTGTTTTGTTGTCACCCTGTAACATAGATTTCTGATTTAGACTAAAAGCAGCTGGTATAACACACATTACACAGACATGGTCGGTCCTTTGTCGTCATGGTTGGGAAATAAAATGCAGCTACCCAATTCCAAAAAAAGTTGGGACGCTGTGTAAAATTTACCTAAAAACGGAATGCAAAAATTTGCAAATCTTATAAACCCATATTTTATTTACAATAGAAAATAGAAAACATATCAAATATTTAAACTGAGAAAATTCAAATGAAAAAAAAGCCTGTATATAGTTCAACTTTATTTAAAAAAAACAAAACATATTAAACAACTTTAACATACAGCAAACGTCAATTATTCATGTTGGATTTTGTTCTGACTTCTGAAACAAATGCCATAAAATGCAAAAAGGACAGTGCCAATGCCAGTTGATAATCAATGAAATGGGATGTGTTTGATGCTTAGCCAATTACACTTAAACTCTTTTGCTGGTTATAATAGTCAGCATTGTTTTATGATATTTTTGTTTTGCAGATGGTGACAAGGCGGACATTTCCACTACTACCTATCCAGATATTAACATCATTGCGGGTGCTCTAAAGCTCTATTTCAGGGACTTGCCGATTCCAGTAATCACTTACGATTCATATTCTAAATTTATTGAAGCAGCAAGTAAGTTTATCACCTTTTGGTTTCTTTTATAGTGATGACTATGCTCAAGTACTGAATTAGGTTGCACTTTGCAGAAAGCCCTGGCTAATAGTATTGTGAATGATCTATGCTATTTCATCTGCTCTGTGATCACTTCTGTTTTGTGTATGAGCTGGGGAATGAGTTTATCCAAACTTTTGATAACAGTGCAGATTTCCACCGATGGATTGAGTTTTATGGGAAAAAAACCTAAAGCTGGTTCAACATAAACCAAGCCCTTACTGTGGGCACTACAGTATACTGCATCCTACTTTCTGGGCAAGTCTTAAGCCCCGTACACACGCGTCGAAAATTGGCAGGGAATTTTCATCCAACGTCTGATCTGCCGATTTTCGGCTTGTTAGTTTGATGCTTCCGACAACCGTCTCCGACTTTTCGGCCAAAAAAAAATCTGGTGTGCAGACTATAAAATTTTTGTTTGCCGTCAAAACACGGCCGATTTTCGTGCAGTCAGTACAGATTTCGACAGGGAAAAATCTTATGAGCAAGTCTGGGCATGCTCAGAGAAGAAAGAACACAAAGAAATCAAACCAACACATGACATCACTTCTGAAGTAGATTTTTGTTGGGCGAGAAAATTTGTGTGCAGTCTAGGCACATTCCAACCAACAAAACACAACTCTGGACAAAAGACGGACGATCAGTCGGCCGATAATCGTTGCGTGTGTACGGGGCTTAACTTTTTGATAAGGCAACCCACCCCTGTACAGCCCATGCACCCTGTATATATATATTTTTTTCTTAGATCATCATCTGCCCTAGTGCCTGATCCTCAGCTTTAAGCAGTACGGGGGTCAACAGGGGATACTATGTAGCTTAGGCGTATCCTGAAGAGCTGGGGGGGGGGGGTAAGGGTGTTGAGGTGACTAATCACCCAGCGCGCAGCTACGTGGCTTGGTTGACGGGTATTCTCAACAAGAAATGCTGTTACCACAACAGTTGGTGGGCAGAATTTCCTTGTCAATAACTAAAAGGGTCCGTGGATTTTTTTTATATTACCAAAAAGCTTAGCCTCCTATTTATATTTACTGCAGCTACTTTCTTTATTCACTAAGATATACTATATATATATATATATATATATATATATATATATATATATATTATACAATTTTAGAAGAAAAATAAAAAAAAAATAATTGAAATATATCTA
The DNA here is from genome assembly GCF_965119305.1 of Pelophylax lessonae. Classification (NCBI taxonomy): domain Eukaryota; kingdom Metazoa; phylum Chordata; class Amphibia; order Anura; family Ranidae; genus Pelophylax; species Pelophylax lessonae. Next base: position 140,367,863 of record NC_138772.1, read on the forward strand.
ATGCCAACACATTATTGTATTGAATAATGTAGGGAATGAATAAAACCTCTAGCACAATTTTTTTTTTTTTTTTGCTGTGTCCCATTGGGATATTTACCTCCACCTCCTGGGGACACAATACAAAATTAGGAAAATTCTCCATAGTGAGATGAACTCCCCTCTTAGAATGGTTGTCACCGCAACAGTGTCCCTTTTCCTCAACCATCTGTCCTGGTGACAGTTGTAATTGTGGGTTTCTCATCAGAACACAGTAATAAAAACCTGACAGAGGTTGTAGCACTTCCCATCTTTATCTAAATATGCAAATTCTACTCATTATATCAGACGCCCCTCCCCCATCGCTTCTTAGTTTAAAAGAAAAAAAGAAATAAAAAAAAAAAAAAAAAAAGGTAATACTTTTTACTTCTTTTACCCCTGGCTTTTATGCTATAGGAGGTGATCTCAGCCTTCCTTTTTGGTAAAGAGAGTGGCCCCCATAGATTTAGTGGACCTTACATTTTTACTAGTTTTTTTAAGGTTTTCACCATTCCTTTTTTTTTTTTTTTAGGATAGATGAAATGATCTTGAGGTGACTACATAGATAATTATCATCCTGACCAGCCAAATCAAAGACCACGTTGTCAGATTACATTTGCAAAGCGTCAGTTCCCAACAAATTTCTAGAAAAAACATTATTGTACTTTCAGTATGCTTTCAAAGCTTTCTGTGACCTTGTTATATAATTACATGTTTCAAAGTTCAGTGAACAGATAAGAGTGCAATTATTTTTCTGCATGACAATTTTATTATATCTTAAGCTGTTTGCGGTTTAACTCCCTACTCTTTACTTTTACAATCATTTTTAAACTGAACGCCGTAAACTTTATCTACAGTTCAAAATTATTACTAACAAATGACTTCTGTTGCATGCATCCTGCAGGGGTTCAGTGCGTCATGCTATCAGTTTATATTGACCATCAAAACATTTCTATTTATTATAGAACGTATATGTGGCCTATTGATGTATACTGTATCTCAGCAGTTTTATTTTATTATTTAGAACCGGTTCACACTGGATGCGATGCAAATTCACAGCAAATTAGCTGCGGATTCCACACCGCATCAGAATCACAGGCAGTTCACACTGTGCTCTGCAAACCGCTGCGGTTCTCAATATAAAGTTAATGACACCCCCAAATCGGTTCGCAGAACGCAGTGCAAACTGTGAAATCAGAGAGAAATCGGATCGCATTGGTTTAAATAGCCATGCGATCCAATTCTGGTGTGGGCAAAAAAAAAGGTGCTGCACAAGTTTGGCCTGAATGTGAATTCATGTAACAAGACAAAAAAAGATTCCAAGCTCTCCTTACCAACCAGTCTTCAACCAACCGAATTGACCTGTCTAACAGTATGCATTAAAAACAGGGGTTTAGTTGCACACATTTGCAAATACATTTTGCTCCGACAAGGCACCCTATTGTCGGTGGTCCTAACTCTAAACTTTGTCTCCATCAATGGAAGCACATGCAAATAAATGGACAGGTGTAGGGCAGATATACCTGGAGGGAGCCTACCCCCAGTGGCGTACCTAGAGCATTTGGCACCCGGGGCGGATCCTATATCTGGCACCCCCCCCCCCCCCAACTTTAAAATGTAAAAACACCCACAAAAAATTGTAATGTGTTCAAGAATATTTTTTGCAAAAATTTCACAGCCCCCCCAAACACAGTGCCCCTTGCAGTCTGCCCTCCGTCTCTCTAATCACAGTTTCCCCTTTTGCACTCTCTGCCTCCCCTGCACAGTCCTACCTTCTGCATAAATAGATAGCTAATATTATTAGCAATGTGTTTAAGTTTGAGTAAGAGATTGCAGACATGCTAAAGGAGATATTCAGAGACTACAGACATGATACAGGAGATGGTCAGAGACTGCAGACACGATACAGGAGATGGTCAGAGACTAAGGGCATGATACAGGAGATGGTCAGAGACTGAAGACATGATACAGGAGATGGTCAGAGACTGAAGACATGATACAGGAGATGGTCAGAGACTAAGGGCATGATACAGGAGATGGTCAGAGACTGAAGACATGATACAGGAGATGGTCAGAGACTGCAGACATGATACAGGAGATGGTCAGAGACTGAAGACATGATACAGGAGATGGTCAGAGACTGAAGACATGATACAGGAGATGGTCAGAGACTGTAGACATGATACAGGAGATGGTCAGAGACTACAGACATGATACAAGAGATGGTCAGAGACTGAGGACGTGATACAGGAGATGGTCAGAGACTGAAGACATGATACAAGAGATGGTCAGAGACTGAGGACATGATACAGGAGATGGTCAGAGACTGCGGACATGATACAGTAGATGGTCAGAGACTGAGGACATGATACAGTAGATGGTCAGAGACTGCAGACATGATACAGCAGATGGTCAGAGACTGCAGACGTGATACAGGAGATGGTCAGAGACTGTAGACATGATACAGGAGATGGTCAGAGACTACAGACATGATACAAGAGATGGTCAGAGACTGAGGACGTGATACAGGAGATGGTCAGAGACTGAAGACATGATACAAGAGATGGTCAGAGACTGAGGACATGATACAGGAGATGGTCAGAGACTGCGGACATGATACAGTAGATGGTCAGAGACTGAGGACATGATACAGTAGATGGTCAGAGACTGCAGACATGATACAGCAGATGGTCAGAGACTGCAGACGTGATACAGGAGATGGTCAGAGACTGCAGACATTAGTACAGTAGATGGTCAGAGACTGCAGACATGATACAGTAGATGGTCAGAGACTGCAGACATGATACAGGAGATGGTCAGAGACTGCAGACATAATACAACAGATGGTCAGAGACTGCAGACATGATACAGGAGATGCTCAGAGACTGCAGACATGATACAGTAGATGGTCAGAGACTGAGGACATGATACAGGAGATGGTCAGAGACTGCAGACGTGATACAGTAGATGATCAGAGACTGAAGACATGATACAGGAGATGGTCAGAGACTGAGGACATGATACAGTAGATGGTCAGAGACTGAGGACATGATACAAGAGATGGTCAGAGACTGCGGACATGATACAGGAGATGGTCAGAGACTGAGGACATGATACAGTAGATGGTCAGAGACTGCAGACAGGATACAGAAGATGGTCAGAGACTGCAGACAGGATACAGTAGATGGTCAGAGACTGAGGACATGATACAGTAGATGGTCAGACACTGCCGACATGATACAGTAGATGGTCAGAGACTGAGGACATGATACAAGAGATGCTCAGAGACTGAGGACATGATAGAAGATAGAAGAGCACTAGGGGGGCCGGAGAGCACAGACAAAGCAGAGAGCACTGGAGGAGCTGAAGGGCATGGTGGGGGGGGGGGCTGGAGAGAATTAAGAGGGGGTTTGGAAAGCATTGTAGGGGGTTGGAAGGTGCAGGGGGTGGAGAGCACTGGGGGGGGGACAGGGAGCACTTGGGGGGCAAGCAGGGAAAATCAGGGGGGTGGAGAGCACTGGGGGGGACAGGGAGCACTTGGGGGGGTGGGCAGGGAAAATCAGGAGGGTGGAGAGCACTGGGGGGGACAGGGAGTACTTGGGGGGCAAGCAGGGAAAATCAGGGGGGTGGAGAGCACTGGGGGGGGGACAGGGAGCACTTGGGGGGGTGGGCAGGGAAAATCAGGAGGGTGGAGAGCACTGGGGGGGACAGGGAGTACTTGGGGCGCAAGCAGGGAAAATCAGCGGGGTGGAGAGCACTGGGGGGGACAGGGAGAACTTGGGGGGGCAGGGAAAATCAGGGGGGGGTGGGCAGGGAAAATCAGGGGGGTGGAGAGAACTGGGGGGGGACAGGGAGCACTTGGGGGCCGGGCAGGGAAAACCAGGGGGGTGGAGAGCACTGGGGGGGACAGGGAGCACTTGGGGGGCGGGCAAGGAAAACCAGGGGGGTGGAGAGCACTGGGAGGGGACAGGGAGCTCTTGGGGGGCGGGCAGGGAAAACCAGGGGGGTGGAGAGCACTGGGGGGGACAGGGAGCACTTGGGGGGCGGGAGAAAGCACTGTGGGGAGCTGAAGAGCATGGGGGGGCTAAAGAACAGGGGGGGTCTAGTGCACTGGGGGGGCTAAGAGCACCGAGGGGGGAAGATTAGGAGCACTGGAGGGGGGCCAGCAAAAGAAGTTGTATAGGAGGGGGATGGGGCAGCTGCATATAGATGAATTGATCTTTCCCTATTCTTCCTGCAGGAGGGAGAGGAGGAGAATCAGTTATTCAGCAGGCAGCTGCAGGAAGAATAGAGAAAGATGAATTCCTCTATATGCAGCAGCCCCATCCCCCTCCTATCCAGCACACACACCTGGGCAATGGGCACTCACCTTCTTCCCGCCGAGGCTCCGCCCCCTTCTTTCCGCCAAGGTTCCGCCTCCTTATTCCAGTCGCGGCTCCGCCCCCTTATTCCTGCCGAGGCTCCGCCCCCGTATTCCCGCCGCGGCTCTGCCCCCCCCCCCCAGCAGCACGGACTGAAGGAGCTGCCACTGCAGCTGCCTTCACACTGCGGGATCTGTCTGAACACACCCCCCAGAGCGTGGCACCCGGGGCGGGCCGCCCCCCCCATTGGTACGCCACTGCCTACCCCTTAAAGGCACAGGGGACACACTGAACACCCAGCCTATAGCACCACGGCAGCAAAGGTGTCAGTGCATTGCCTGGCCAATATAATCCATAGCACAAACAAATGGTTACTGCCCACACCTGTACCTGGTCTCTGCAGTAAGGAGCCTAGGAAGGGCAATGCATGTAACAAGACAAATAAAGACTCCAAGCTCTGCTTACCGACCAGTCTGCGACCAACCAAATTGAATTGTCCAACAGTATGCATTAAAAACAGTTGTTAATTGATGTTTTGATGATCAATATAAACCCCTGTTTTTAACGCATACTGTTGGATAGGTCAATTCGGTTGGTCGCAGACTGGTCGGTAAGGAGAGCTTGTAGTCTTTTTTTGTCTTGTTACATGCGTTGCCCTTCCAAGGCTACTTACTGCAGAGACCAGTTACAGGTGTGAGCAGTAACCATTTGTTTGTGCTACCGATTGGGAATTCAGTCATACATTTTGTATGGCTGAATTTGCATCGCACAGACATCGCATGTGATCTGCACAGTAAGAGTCCATTCACACTGCCGCGACTTGTGAGGCGACTTGTGTGCCCTCAAATCGCCCCAAGTTGCTTGACATACTAAAAGCAATGTTAATCAACGAGTGCCGTCTTAATTGGCACTACTGAAGTCGCTCCGACTTCAGAAAAGGGTCCTGTACTACTTTGAGGCGACTTGTATCCGACTTGTCCCATAGACTTCAATGGGAGTCACCTCCTTTTCTTATTTGAAGCGACTTGTGATCCGACTTTCCATTAAAATGGTCCTGAACCAGAAAAAAAGATAATTCTTCTTAGAATTTTTAGTAGCGCAGGGATGGGGCTCCGCTCCACCTGGGCGTTTTTGTTGCAGGCGTTTATCGGGCATTTTTTGGGCGTCTTTGGAGGCAGGCATGACATCGGAACCCTATCCCTGCAAATAATTTCATTAGCGCAGGGATGGGGTTCCGCTCCTTTCACACCTATATGTGTGTATGTGTATATATACATATATGTGTGTGTGTATATATACCCCTACACAGAAGTTCAGATTATCTTTTTTTTCTGGTTCTGGACATGCTACAGAGCTGAAACTTCACAGGTACACTTTTTAGACCCCCCCGGACACTAAATCCAAAGAAATCTCATTTTTTTTTTTTTTCAATAATTTTTTCAATAATTGGCAATTTTTAAGAACTTTTTAAGAACTTTTTTTGTGTGATTGAGCATGACCCAGGACCATCATATTCTGATTGGCCAAATACAAAGTCGTACAAAGTCGTCTATGTCGCTCTGAATTCGCGCAAAGTCGCGCTGAAGTCGCGCTGAAAGTCGTGCTAACAAGTCGCCCCTTATGAGGCGACTTTCTGGTCGCGGCAGTGTGAATGGGGTCTAATGCGTTGCAAATCACATGCAGTGTCTGGCATGGCACTAGTGTGAACCGGCCCTAAAAACAAATCAGCCAAATAATTAAATGTTTTTGTTTTACATTTATCTATTATTGTATTAGTATGAAATTTGATCAAACAAACTGCTTAGTTATATCGTATGGCTGGAGCTCAGCTGTAAAGTATCATTTTATCCAAAGCCATATTTCAGGTATACCTGGTTGGCCATGATTACTGTTAACATTGAAAATATAACATGGAGGGTGGGACATTCTGGTGACTGGCACTGCCTGGAAATATATAAACTACAGTATTTAGGACTACAGACACCCCCCCCCCCCACCCTCCTCTTTTCCGAAATGTAGAGTAGCATGGTTTTCTGGTCCTAAGAGATAGCTGAGAAATATGAAACATATAACAGCAGAGACACGGGAACTTAACAGCTGAACAGCACTCCTGAAACAAAACACTTTCAGTGTTAGAGCAAACTTGGCTAAATTAGAGAAGTCTGTGGTTAAGGTTTACCCTTTCAAGCTAAAAAGATCTCCCCCTAGAGTCCCCAAAAGCCATTAGATCAGTGTTTCTCAACTCCAGTCCTCAGAGCACACTAACAGGCAAGGTTTGCAAGAAAACTGAAATAAATCACAGGTGATATCATTTGCTGCTCAGTGATTGCAGTAGTCTAGTCTGCATCTCCCCAAGGTAATACTTAAAATCTGGCCTGTTAGTGTGCCCTGAGGACCGGAGTTGAGAAACACTGCATTCAATTATTTATAGTCTGAGCAAAATAAAACATATTTAGTACATATCTGCAATACATTCACATTTGCTCATATTTGATATCTTTAGAAACACTGCTAGTACGGAAAAATACACATAACTCCTGCCAGAAATTCAGTGTACTCCTATCTGCTTCCTTCTACTGTATTTACAGTGCCTTGAAAAAGTATTCATACCCCTTGAAATTTTCCACATTTTCTCATGTTACAGACAAAAACGTAAATGTATTTTATTGGGATTTTATGTGATAGACTAACATAAAGTGGGACATAATTGTGAAGTGGAAGGAAGCGGTTTCCGCAAAACATGTCGGGCAATCTTGGGCACCTCTGTAACTACATCTACCTGACTATACTCCACAATCAATAGTCAGCGAGGGCAACTGTGGATGATTTTCCGATTATGTAGTTTGACATTTATTGTATTATTGATTCATTCTTTTCTTCTTTTTTGTATGTTTGTGTTGTCTGTTTGCCTATAGACATCACTATTTTAATGAGCAATGTTAATAAACTTTTGACATTTTCAATACAATGATCCATTTATTTGTATTGGTCTAAGACGGTACCCGTAAAAGTCCCCTAACCCCTCCCCTTTTTTGTTTTCTATTCTTGTATTTTCTGGGACGTAGGTACCTTCATTTTGTTTTGATTTCTCTTTGAGCTGATCTTATCTATGTCAAGTGGAAGGAAGATGATAAATGGTTTTCAAAATGTTTTACAAATAAATATGTGAAAAATGTGGCGTGCATTTGTATTCAGCCCCCCTGAGTCAATACTTTGTAGAACCACCTTTCACTGCAATTACATCTACCAGCTTTGCTTATCAAGAGAGTGAAATTTTTGTCCATTCTTCTTTGCGAAATAGCTCAAGCTGTCAGATTGGATGGAGAGCGTCTGTGAACAGCAATTAACATGTCTTGTCACAAATTCTCAATTGAATTTAGGTCTGGACTTTGACTGGGCCATGCTAACACATGAATATGCTTTAATCTAAACCATTCCATTGTAGCTCTGGCTTTATGTTTAGGGTTGTTGTCCTGCTGGAAGGTGAACCAAGTCTTTTGCAAACTCTAACAGGTTTTCTTCTTAAATTTGCCGTGTATATGACTCCATCCATCTTCCCATCAACTCGGACCAGCTTCCCTGTCCCTGCTGAAGAAAAACATCTCAACAGCATGATGCTGCCACCACCATGTTTCACAGTTGGGATGGTGTGTTCAGGGTGATGTGCAGTGTTATTATTTTGCCACACATAGCATTTTGCTTTTATCCCAAAAAGTTAAATTTTGGTATCATCTGGCCAGAGCACCTTCTTCCACATGTTTGCTGTGTCCCCCACATGACTTCTTGCAAACTGAATGGGACTTCTTATGGCTTTCCTTCAACAATGGCTTTCTTCTTGGCACTCTTCCATAAAGGCCAGATTTGTGCTGTGCTGTGCATGTGCATGACTAATAGTTGTCTTGTGGACAGATTTTCCCACCTGAGCTGTGGATCTCTGCAGCTCCTCCAGAGTTACCATGGGCCTCTTGGCTGCTTCTCTGATGAATGCTCTCCTTGCCCGGCCTGTCAGTTTAGGTTGACGGTCATGTCTTGGTAGGTTTGCAGTTGTGGCATACATTTTCCATTTTTGGATGATGGATTGAACAGCGCTCCGTGAGGTGTTCAAAGCTTGGGATATTTTTTTTATAACTTAACCCAACTTTAAACTTCTCCACAACTTTATCCCTAACCTGTCTGGTGTGTTCCTTGGCCTTCATGATGCTGTTTGTTCACAAAGGTTCTCTAACACACCTCTGAGGGCAGAACAGCTGTATTTATACTGGGATTAAATTACACACAGGTGGACTCTATTTACTAATTAGGTGACTTCTGAAGGCAATTTGTTTGGTTGGTGGGGACTAAATACAAATGCATGCCACACTTTTCAGGTATTTTTTATTTATTTTTTTTAATTGAAAACCATTTATAATTTTCCTTACTTCACAATTATGTACCACTTTGTGTTGGTCTATCACATGAAATCCCAATAAAATACATTTACGTTTTTGGTTTTAAGATTACATGATTTGGAATATTTCAAGGGGTATGAATACTTTTTCAAGGCACTGTAAATCCCAATAAATGTTCTTAGCCGTGTTTGATGTCTCTTCTGAACTACAGAACACCCCCACCTTACATAAGAAGTTAGTAGCATACTGTATTACTGTCAGGATCAACAAGTATTTTCCTGTACCTGTAGCATTTTTAACTACTTATATACCGCTGGACATCATATGACATCCTGGGCTTTCCGTGCAGATATCTGAATGATACCTGCAGCTGCAGGCATCATTTAGATATCTTTTTTTTCTGCCGGTGATTCCCAGCACAGTAAAAACAATCATATGTTCAGCCACTTTATTGTTTTTACAGACTTCCCCCACCCTCCTGCCGCCCTCTGGTGCTTCTTCTATCGGCTCGCCCATATGATCGGCGAGCCAGAAAATGCATATACCAGTGGCGGCCGTTTACCCTAGAGCTGACCGAGGATCCTCTCTATGACCTTCGGAGGCCAGGCGCAACTTTATGACATCACTTCTGGCCCTGGCAGATGTAAACACTGCCATTTATTTTTGGCTGGGAAGCCGAGATAATTTTTTTTTTTTTGGATCTCAAGCTTTCCAGCCTAGAGGCATGATCTGGGGACTTATAGATCCTAGATCTCGCTGTAAAGAGGATCTGTCATGCCCTATTCCTATTATATGGGATGTTTACATTTCTTGTAAAAGGAATAGTGATAATTGTAAAAGGAAAGTGATAAAAAAAATTGAAAATTAAGGGGAAAGTGTTAAAAGAAAAAAAAATTAAAGCACCCCCGCATCCCCTCGTGCTTGCACGCAGAAGTGAACGCATATGTAGGTCGCGTCCGCATATATAAACAAAGTTCAAAACACACATGTGAGGTATCGCTGCGAATGTTAGAGTGAGAGCAATCATTCTGGTGCAAGACCTCCTCTGTAACTCTAAACTGGTAACCTGTAAAACTTTTGAAGTGTAGACTATTAAAATTGGGCTAACTTGTTTTGTTTTGTTTCTCATTTCATGAAATTGTTTTTTTCCCCAAAAAAATTGCATTATAGAAAAATTGCTTTCCAAATACCGTGCGACATAAAAAATAAATAAATTTCAATGACCGCCATTTTATTTCCTAGGGTCTATATATATATATATATATATATATATATATACTGTATAAATATAAAACATGGGGGAATGTGCATGTACTGTACTATACTGAATATATGTATTCATTATCTTTAGGTGTATTAAATTTTCTTTTTTTTTTTTTTTTTTTGCTCAAAGACATTTTAATCACAGAATACCGACTAGAAGCAGATATAGCAGTTATGAGTGGAAAGGCCTCTAATATATAATAGTATATATAGTAATATATAGTAGATATAAGATCTTTATAATTATATTGTATGGAAAATTCCTTCGGAATCCTAGGTCATTTGTATGGCCTGGACACCAAAGGGCTGAATTATGAGTTATGGGTTATTCTAACGTCATATTCTCTTCATAGAAATATCCAATCCAGATGAACGATTAGAAGCTGTACATGAAGCATTGATGCTACTCCCACCTGCACATTATGAGACGCTGAGATACCTAATGATCCATCTCAAAAAGTAAGTAAGACCAGTGTTGAAATAGGTTATTTAAAGCCAAAATTTAGTCAAAACTTTTTTTTTAAATCAACACAAAAGACAGTACTTAAAATCAATGCAAAATGTTCTTTGTGCTGCTGGCTGTAGAACGAGTTGACATTGCCAGTCTTCTGATTCCCCCCTTTCCCTGCACTGGTAATGTTCTGGTGCCATAAGTGTAATAAGAGCCAAGGAACCTGTGACGTGCACTCGTCAAGAGTACAGACTTTGCCCGCCCTTTTCATTTCCCTCCTCCGCCGCACTATAGTTTCCATTAATGAAAAGTACTCCATGAATGGAGGATAGGCAGATGAATAAAATGTCCACATCTACCATTTATAGAGTGCTTTCCAATAATGGAAGGTATAGTACAGCTTCTTTTAATGGAGGGGGAGCGGCTAGGATGAAATATCTGGGGTCTAAATAGACAGAGAGAAAAGGATTGAGGACACCGATTCTTCAGTTTCTCTGTAGCCTCAGCAGCACTGAAGATGAATGAACAGGAGACAGAGGCTCCTGTTCATTCATAAACTGAAGCATAGTAAACACAGTTTAGAAAAGAAAGGAGTCAGAAAATTACATATTTACCAGCCCCTTCCCCCAATCTCTATCCTGGGCACACAGGGAGGAATCAGATGTGGGCAGCAAAGGGAGAGGAATCGATGCAGTGGGAGGGGAGGACAATCGCAGAATGATACACTGTGTCTGTGTCTCTCCCTCCAGCAACTGAAAGCAAATGGCTGAGGGGGTGCGGCGGGGGGGTGGGTGCGGAGGACTGAAGATTTCAACTAATTTTATAATTGCATATTAATCAACAAGTGAAAGCTAATTTACAGCCCAATTGTGTAATCTTGTTTTACCACTTTAAGACCAGCCGTCGCAGATATACTGCAGCAGGCTGTCTCGTAGAGGTACGTCGGTTTGCAGGAGGAGGTCTCGGACGAGCACGCCGCCGGCGGCACAATCGCACGCCCACTCTAGCCCTGCAGCTAAGCAACGGGTCCGGTGGCTGCGATGGCTGCCGGGAACCCAGCGATCGCTGCAGGGACTGACAGAAGGCGGTATGCTGTTGTAAACACGGCACACCGCTCATCTGTCACTAACTGAAAAAGGGATCCTGTGTTCCTATTATCTCAGAACACAGGAGCCCTGTTTCCATCCACCAAGTCTGGCCCCCACACAGTTAGCATCACTCCCTAGGTACACATTTAACCCTTTGATCGCCCCTGTTAACCCCTTCCCTGCCAGTGTCATTATTACAGTAACAGTGCATATTTTTAGCACTGATTACTGTAGTAATGTCACTGGCCCCCCAAAAAGTGTAAAAAATATCAGTTAGGGGTCCGCCACAATGTCGCAGTCTCGCTAAAAATTGCAGATCGCGGCCATTAAAATAAAATAACATAAATCTTTCGCCTACTTTGTAGACACGATAACTTGTGCACAAACAAATCAAAATACACTTATTGGGATTTTTTTTGCGAAAAATATGTGGCAAAATACAATTTGGTCAAAAATGATGAAAAAATTTAAATTTTAACATTTTGTTATTGGGGAATGTTATATAGCAGAATAGTGAAAAATACTGCTTTTTTTTCAAAATTGTCATTTTTTTTTTTGTTTAGAGCGCATTATCAAAAAACTGCAGAGGTGATCAAATACCACCAAAAGAAAGCCCTGTTTGTGGGGGTTATTTGGGTACAGTGTCGCACGACTGCGCAGTTTTCAGTTAAAATAACGCAGTGACAAATCGCAAAAAATGGCCTGGTCATTAAGGGGGAAAATCCTTCCGGTCCAGAAGTAGTTAAATATAACAATAGCTATGTAGTCCAAGAGTCTACTGACTCTAGTTTTTTTTTTTTTAGGTAGACCCTCTGAGCACATTAGTGTTGGTAAATTTAAAGCAGTTATTGTAACATGTAGTAGCTTATCAGAACATAGTTTTGTTTTTTAAAGAAAACTATAGTATAATTAAGGAGGAACTCCAGTTTTTTTTTAATACAAAAGCGTGAGTTTCCGATTTTTCCCCATTTCCTGTCTGGTGAAAGCACAATAACAGTCTCGGATATGGCTCTCATGGTGCGGGAGCAAACCGTTGATGAGAGGGACACATGTTTACAGATATCGATATGATATCACATTTGTCCCATTTGGGGATTGCAACCTGCACATAGGCGGCCAAACCTAAATGAATGGTTTTTAAGAGGATATTACCTTTCGCATTTTTGGATACACTGATATTGGAAAATGGCCGTTTAGGATTGTTCTAATTCAACACTGGTGAACACCACCCATTCATTGCGGGCGTGGATGGGAAGTGAGAGTATTCCTATCTCTCCAGCCCTCTCTTTTTGGCTATTGATGCATATAATCCTGGATCCTGAGGAAGCCCCCGAATAGGGTGAAATGCGTCAGCCATTTAGGCATCCTTAGGCATTTATATGCTATCTTTCAGATCTCATCAATATCGGGTTCATTATGTGTATACTGGATCAGAATACTGTTGTACTGATCATATGAAATGTGTTTTTTAACTTAATCAATAAATTGTTAAGAAAAATGTATATTTGGATATTCTATGCAGTGTTGTTTACATATATTATAATCATCACTAGGCACCTTAAAATCCCCACATTGTCCCTGCCACTCTCTTCCACTGAAGAACAGGTGGGAGCTCAGTATTTTACTTATTTGGGGATAGTGCCATGACATTTTTTGGCTTAGCACCCTCCCTCCTTTTCCTCTCACACGTTATAACAGTATTTGAGCAGACATTTCTCCTTCAATATCAGTACAAACCTGACAGCGATTCTAATCCTGCCCCACTCTATCCAAAACGAACCCAAAAAAAAAATACTGTACATAAATGTTGGCAACAGGAATTGGCTGTTATTAATATTTATTGCTATGTTTTATATTATTCCAGGGTTACACAGAATGAGAAGGACAATCTTATGGGGGCAGAAAATCTTGGCATTGTCTTCGGACCAACATTAATGAGACCTCCAGAGGAAAATGCCCTCACTTCCTTAAACGACATGCGACATCAAAAACAAATTGTGCAAATCTTAATACAAAATGAAGATGTTTTATTCTGAATGAAGGGTGTTTTTTTGCATTCAGAGCTTTAGACAAGATGTTTAAAGCAGCAAGAAGATGTAAAATAACATAAATTCGCTAGTTGGACTTTAGTATCTGTTGAACTGCGGATACAATACATGCCAAAATATTTGAAACCTATGTCTCATAGACATATGGAATTTATCTCCTTTAGAAAAGGAGAAAGACACAAAAAAGATAATCCAGCCAGGTTGTTTCTTTGCCTTGTTTTGTCTTTAAAGGAATATTTTTGAAAAGCAAAGTCATCTTATCAAAAAATATTTTTCAACCAAGCAAGGCTGATTTCTGTGGTCTTATCCACGCATTCCTATTTTTAAAATGTTGTCAGCATGCCATAATCTATACAGTATCCTTGTAAATATTAAGGGATGTTAGTATAGTGTTTAGTGCTTTCTTTGAGCTGTCGCAAACACAAAACACACCATTATTATATTTGAAAAGTATTAATCCTAAAGTATTCTTTTTAATGTTTTTTTTTTTTTCCAAAATAGATACTTGTTGCATCTGTTTTCATACATATTTTCCAGAGATGCCATCTTGAGTACAAATACAAAACAGGGAGGAAAAAAAGCAGGAAAAGCCATAATAAATAATATTTGAAATTATAATGTAAGCTAGTTATGAATATAAGCTTGTTTTGCTATTTAATGACTAAAGAAGAGTCCCTGTTCATCTCTTTCAAATTATTCTAAATTGATTGGATAAATAAAGGATGTATATGCTTTTGCTATATAGCACTTTGCGAGTAAATGAGCTCATGTTTTAAATTAGCTGTGAAATGCTGTCTCTGCCATGATGAAGTTGAATAGATGCAGAAAAACCGAAAACCGAAAAATCAAGAATTTGGTACTTTTTTCTTTGATCAAATTACTATGTAAGTTCCAAAAAACACTGAGTGCACTTTTAGTCTCAGGCATCTAACCCTGACGATCATAGAAGAGGAAAAAGATACTTTTTTTTTTTTTTTTTACGAAAAAAAAAACTAACGACTAATGTTAAAAATAAATAAATACATTTTATGATGTAAAATATGAAACCTATAGTATCTTTTTTTCTTTGCTATTTATAGGGATATTTTCGATATATTATGGAATATTAAATACCCTTTGAATTCTATGCCTTGACCCACAAACTTTGTTTAACCCTGATGCCCTAATATATTTTGATTCTGAATTGTGGCTTTTTCAGAACATTTGGAAAAAGTTTTCCAATATTTTTTCATTTATGACATTGAGCTAATTTTTATAGATATATATAGGTCATAACGATATAAATTTAGAAAAGCATACAGTGTGGTATAATTCTGTTATTGTTACACCACTGCATTTGGCCAGTTGGTATCTTTTTTTTTTTTTCCATCGCTCTGTGTGCAAGCATGTAATATTCCACCTGTCAACCAAAATTATCAGATGTGATCGCCTTTTCTGCATTTATTTAAAAATGCAAATGATTTGTTAATATTTTATCGAATTTTGAAATGCTTAACTCAGACCAAAATACTGCCATTACAGCCTGGCTCCAGCCAAAACATTTTTTTAAGCTTTAATTGTAGAACAGTTAAAATCAACATCCCCCTCCCCGTCTCTCTATTTGAGAGACTTTCTGTCACTTTTTGTCCCTGTCACTAGGACAGAAGTGAGGGGAAATCCCCCTAAAAGGAATGCAGACAGTGCCTGCCGACCTGCAGAGGTTAAAACAACCCCAAAACCCCCCCTCCCACACACTCACTGTATAGAAATTACATTTTTATTTCCTGGAACTGGGCTTTAACTGTACCCATGTAACATGTGATAACATGTATTGCAGTATTTATTTGCATTACTTTCTTTTTTTTTATGTAAGACTCTTGAGTCAGAACCTAAAATGTGTGGTCAGTCCTATAAAAATGCTGAAGGCAATGTAAAGAGACACTTTTTTGCTGGATGTATCTTACCTGCTACATACTGAGGATTAGCACTTTTTCTGACAGTTAAAGTAGTTTTGAACAGTTTTTTTGATATTGTTTTGTTCTTGAGATGTGAAATGGTTTGTTATAAATATATGTATGTATGTTTTGTTCCAGTTTTTAATATTCTTCAGAAGAAAAGTAACTGTAAATTGATCTGGTTTTTGTGATTTGTTTCCTTAAACAGCTTTTAAAATTGTATCTGCACCATATTACAGTATCTGAATTGTAATTGATTGCTAACTAATCCAGGTAAATGTGCCTACACATAGAGCAGGAGATCCTAGGCTTCTAACTGCTACAGCTCAGCCTCATCAGCTACTGCAAAATATTACCTCTCCTTAGATGAAAGTATTTTATGTTAAGCTCAGGGCATTGAATAGAGCTGTATGTACAGCTGCTGTGGTTTAAACAGTTGCCACTGGCAGCAGTGGTTCAGTGCTCTCAGTATGTTTTCAGAGTTCTCCCTGCTCCGAGTCCAGCTGTACAGATTGGAACACCTGAACTATCCTTTTTTTTTGGCTGCAGGCAGCCCCGACTGTAATAGATTTGGCCACCATTACTTTTTCTCCCACTCAGGCTAATTTTGTTTTACTATGTCTGCAGAGTAAAAAAAAAAAAAAAAAAAAGAAAAGGATTGGCTAAATTAAAAAAAACTTAATCTAGTACACTTCTGATGGTCTGTATATAAATGATTAAATGCACCCAAGTTTTTCCGTACATTTACAGATTTATAAAGCACATCTACTGTCGTTGTTCACCTCTTCAAATACACATTTATAAAGCTGCGGATGTTCCATTTGTCACAAAGATTCATGTGTGAACCTGGCCTGGCCTGAAACGTGCTTGAGTTCATAGTAATGCTGACGTGCCTTACCTGGGATGAACTTTAAATATATCTCTGTGGAGCCACCTTGGATCTTTGGCCCAGGCTGCACATATAGCCCCAGCTTCCTTTTAAGATAAAACCCTACCTAATGAGTAGAACTCATCGCTTTCTCTTCAAGCTGAAATTATTTACTGAGTCCCATGTTGACACAATATGTATTGCGCCTCACCGTCTTCATATTGATAATATAGCAGACCTTGCTCTTGAAAATTAAGTCTTCTCATTAGACAAGAGCCCACTTTCTAAATTGCTGTATGATAGGAGTACCAACATGTACTGTTCCTATGGGAAATAAAGGTAGAATAGATACTTACATTACACTCTGCCTGCAAGATCTCAGGAACCATAAGGATCCCAAATGTTACAAGAAGGTGTTCCTGCATTGTTTAGTAACATTATCTCATGAGATTTAGCATACTGTCATTCTTCAGGAAGGAAGGACAGTATACTAACATTATTCCTGGCAGTGCTGAGGAAAGCAGTTAGGTAAGTATTTTTTCCCCACAGATACATTTTGGTATTACTATGGAGTTGCCCTGACCTAATTCTCTTCCAAAGTCCACTTTGAGTACTGAGCCCCACGACCTTCTCCAAGTCGATATTGTGTACAGCCTGGTCCTAGGATCCACAATGATGCAGGGATCAATTTGAATACTAACTCAGACCCTTGTCTGCACAAGCGCTATTGCTATCTTACTTTTGTCACTTTCAAGTCCAGGTCACTAGCAATCATCATTATGAATCCATTTGAGACTGCACAATTTTTAAGCCAAATCCAAATGAATTTACCTAAAAATGGTTACCTTAATTTGCTTCTGGAAGGATCCAATACCATATTAACATGCTTAGTTTCAGAAATTATCTTTCTTACCTTTTTTACAAAGTTAAAAAGTTCTGTCATGTGACCATGCATCTTTTTTTCCTGGTTGTGGGGGACGGGGTTACATGTCTTTGTGCAGACACACACTGTTCCAGTGTTTCATAGTCTGTTTAGCCTGAGGCACGATGCAGGTTGTAATTGGGTAATTGAGGGTGGGGGGGCATGGTGATTGAGAAAGCTACCAAATCCAGTAATGCTATGTGTCTGCACAGTGTCCTGTACCTCTGAATGGCCAACAAAAGGAAAACTGACCACACTAACACAGATCAGCTTCTGTGTTTTGTGTGGTCAGTTTAGAACAAGAAAGAAAGGTGACTGGCAAGATCACCCAGGTACTTCAGCCAGTGCATGAAACTGATAGAGAATATGATTTACAAAATACACATATGTAAACACACATAGAAAAATTAAATAAATATTTAGGGTAACATACACTTTAAGTGCTTGCAGTTGGTGGTGAATGTGGGCATATCCAGGCAGATGACTGTGCCTGAAAATTCCCAGTCTTCGTAAACAGACTTGGATAAAGACAAGAAAAGTTTAAAGGCCATTTCAGTAATTTTTTTTCATTTGCTTTTTAAAATGTTTATCTTTAGTCCCTGCACTTCCTGGTAATGGCCAGGCTTGCACAAGTTTAGGTCTATCTGGTCTACCTCAAGAACTGGAGAAAGCAGTTGCACTAGCTGGGAATAAATGAGAGTATGTATTTAAGTTTTGAATGGCTGCATACAGGTTGAATCGCCCATCATCATCATTATATCCTATGGTATCAGATCTCTGAACCTGGGTTTCTTATTCCTGCCTCTTTGCATAGACATTACAAATGGATCCTATTCTAGGCTGCAGTGAGGTATATAAATCTTGTCACAAGAGTCCCTTAGAGCTGTACCACAATAACAATCATATTGCTGATCTCCTGCTTTATCAATGGTCTTTGGCTGAGAAGCAAAAGAGTGGGGTTGAAGGAGCAAGTTAGTGTTCTCTTTAGCGATCTTGTTGCTGGCAAGTTGCAGCCAGCAACAGGTTCGCTAGTGTGATACGACTCCTAGAGATATAGGAATTCAATGGGTAATTCACCTAATGGCATCTACTCCCTACTGAAATATTTGCCGTGGATAAAGAAAAAATAAACCCAAAGTTTGTTGGCGATGAATTACAAAAGACATTTTCTCTGCTGACCGTTTGAAACATTTAAAGCAGTTAAGCATTTTAATGCATGTAGTATTTTTTATTGTGCTGTGCGCAATTACATTTTTACATGTAGGTCTAAATAATTCTTTAATTTAAAAAGATAGAAAGGAATAAGTGTTAAATAAATGTCTGTCACCTGTACAGTGCGTATTACAAAGTAAAGTATCTTTTTTGAGGCAGGCCCAAAATGATTGTCTGTACTACAACGATAATGGCATTTTATAACCAGTTTTTGTTATTTTTTTACAATTCTGAGAAATAATGTTTTGTTTACCTTGTTATTGTGGATCTTCTAATAAGTTTGCATTTTCCTTTTTATGAAGGATCTTTATTGTCCTGTAATTACAAAAAAAAAAAAATCAAGACAGCAATACTGCTATCTTTGGTATGTTAGAAATAAAATAATTTGGCAGTTGACATTTTTTGTTGTTGTATATCTTTGCTTACTAATGAAGTTCATACTTGTAATGATGGAATTGGCCAACAGTTATTTTTTTTAACAGTTGGACTAGCCAAAACCATTAATGACAAATTGCTGTGGCCTACCCAACCTGACTGAACATTCTACAATTTTATAAAAATTAAGCCACAGGGGTAAAATAAATAAATAATTAGCTTAAAAGGCTACTTTTGACCACAATGTGTTAATTTCGATGGGTATTTGTAGCCCAATTGTAGTTTATCTAAAAATGAAACAAATAAAGACAGGGTGGCTCAAAAAGATAATTGTCTTACTGCTCATTGTTTTGTAAAGGTGCCCCAGCGGAAAAGTTGTTAGTTTGCTACGGAGAAAGATGGTTGCACACTCTATGACACCAGTAGTTCAGAAAAGTTGATGAAAAATACCACTTTTAAAGTGATTGTACAATACAGTAATATGATTGTTGGTACACAGCTTTCGAGCGCTGATCACTACAGTTCTTCTAAAATTATCCAAAGGAACAAACAAAAATTTTTTTTTTTTTTTTTACGATACCAGATCTTACAATTTTTGTTTAATCAGTATAGTATTCATCAAAAAAAAAAAAAATAACAGAAGAGCAATACCACGCATGCTCGGAAACGAAAGAATACATTACAATACAATACAGCACATTACATTACTTCCGAAGTTGTATATTGTCATACAAGAATTTTCGTACTTTAGTTTACTAACCTCTATATTTTCGATATCAGATTAGCATGCAAAAAAAAAAAAACAGATGATCAATATTTTCATTGTGTGTAAGAGGCTTTATATTGGTCCAATTCTCCACTGCTAACTAAGACCTAGAGTGCTCCAATCAGCAAAGCTCATGATCCCTTGCGGAGTTAAGTGCTGAAGCTATAGACTCCTGTTCTCACACAAAGCACAGCAGTCTGTCTACAGCATACAGCTCAACATTCTGCTTGGGCACCTTTACAAAATCACCGTCAGTAAAAAAAAAATATTAGTTATTTCAAGCCACTGGGATTACATTTTTTATGTTTAATAGCTAAACTACAATTGGGGTTTAAAATTTAGTACTTGTGTATGTTGATAACAAACTTCTAATATTGACTTATTACAAATGGTTGTGTAGGGCTTCTATTAGAATATTGACATTTTAATTTGCATCATTTAACAAGGGAACCTTTCAAAAAGGTTAGAAGAAATAACATATATAGCAGATTTGTTTATATTTGATATTTTTACTGAATTCATTTATATTGTATGAAATTCAATATAGGAAAAAGCTGACGTACTAAGCCAACAAAACAGGTAATAACATAGAATACATGACCTAGACAGAGAGCAGAGACAGGCAAAGGAAAAGGATTTGCTATAGAAGGTTTTATTATACAGGGTAAATCAATTCAAGTCAAATTGTGACTTTTTTTTCTGAGTGTTTACCAGTACAAAAAAATAAAAAAATGTGATTCATAAATATCTCTCCCCCTTTCAGTGAGCCTCCAAGACCCATAAACAATAGCAATTTGCCAAGAGAGCAGATATGAAGTATGTATATGGGGGTGAGTCATGTGACTCTCATGGTATTGTGAGGAGTAGAATTTTGGGGGTTCCTCTTTTTTTATCAGATGTGTTTCAAACAGTCTAGTATCTTCCCTATCCATTCAGTATCAGAAAAAATGAACAAAACTTAGTTCCCTATAAACCATAGCTTGCTTGCATATCAGATGTCCTTTTATTTGAATTTGCTTTAGTTGGGTTTGCTTTAGTTATTACACACTCTACTGCCAAAACGTTCTCTTTTTGTGTTTTATTTTTTATGCTGTTTTGAAGCATTTTTGTTTCAGTGTACTTTTTGAAGAGGTTTTGTTTTGTGAAATGATTTTAACTTGTAATTTATGAACATGTAAAAACATGATGGAATCAATAAATGTGCAGATATTTAAATTCAGTGTATTGTCATCTGTATGCAACTGCTTCATAGATCCATATGTTTCATGGCCTTACAACTAACAACTCGTCCCAGAGCAAACTTTTTATAGTGTGCTCCCTCTAGGTCATGTTCATTGTTCTGTCAAAAAGCCCTATATTGAGGCTAGGGTGCTAATTTCTGGATGCAAGGTAACTGTCCTGAAGAAAGTACAATACTGGACTGTGAGAGCAAGACGAGGAACTAGTACAACATACCATGAAGGCATTCCTCGTTGGGGCAGCCAAGGCACCTGTGGAAAGCGATGCAGGTAGACATTAGGACATAACAGTTGCTAGGGTAACTAAGGAAGCAAGAATATAAAATAGGTATAAGCTTAATTTAGGTAAGGGAAACCTGCAATGTATATAATGACAATTGCAGACAACAGCAGAACTCAGACAATTGACACAAGCACAAATAAGCTAGAAAATAAGCAAGGCCAAACCAGGTGAAAATTAGTTTATAAAGAATTGAAACAAAATATACTTGTAAGAAATGTAATACAGTAGTGACAGCCACAAGCCAGAGATTCGAACACCCAGGGCCGGTGCAAGAATTTTTGCCTCCCTAGGCAAAATAAAAATTGTCCCCCCCATATGCTCTCCCACTCCCCATCCCAAGTTGCTGAAGGGGTTGAAACCAGTGGCGGCTGGTGCTCCATCAGTCGGGGAGGGGGCGGCAGACGGACCTGGCCACGGACCCCTCCATCACTCCAGAGTGCAGTCCGCACCATATCCCCCCGGGTAATAGTTCACTTACCTGGTTCCTCCGGACAGCGTTGGCTTCCCCCTCAGTCTCCTCCATGTCCACTCTTGGCAGCTGTCTCCTCCCTCATCCTCCGCCAATAGGATGCCTTCTCCTCTGGCCAAATGGGAAACAGGTCTCAGGACCCGCTTCCTGATTGGCCGGGAGGAGAATCAGTGTGGCAATAGCAAATATTCATTCGCTATTGTCACACAACTGGATGGGCTCACTGCGCCCCGAGCCCACCCTTTTTTGAAGCCTATTAGAGCCTCTGGCTCTAATCACGTGCTTCAAAAAAAAAAAAACCCCCATGGTAATCCATGCATCCTGCGCCCTGCATGTAGATTAGGTGGCCGGATGCATGGATGGGGGGGGCGGGGTGCCCTCGCGTCCCTAATGGACTGGCCGGCCGCCACTGGTTAAAACCCCTTCAGTGACTTACGGTAAGTCACTTACCTCGGGTCAGGCTCCTGCTAAGATGCGCCCTAGGCGGCTGCCCTGCGAACACCACACATTCCCTTCTTGTTACAAAAGTCTTTTTACTCATTCTTGAAAAATACAGACAACAACAATGTAAAGACATACATTTATCCCAAAACAGTTCTTTGCATCCAATTACATCACATATTCCTTGGTCCGCAGAGGATGGCTTCTGGTTCTTTGGTTACGTCTAGACAGTTCGGGTTTCTGGTCTCCAGTTTGGTTATCATTAGGACTAGGAAATTTACCTTCTGAAAGGTCCTGCCTAACATGAAGACTGGCATTCCATATGCATCAGTTAGAAAGTTCATAGGTGTTAAGTCCATGTTGAATTAGTCACTCTAAATGGATTGGAAAATGTAGACTGTCCTTTATCCAGTAAGCCAGGTTTCTTAAAGCTGAACTCTGGAAAACTAAACATTTCTCACAGTGCAAAGGTTAACTGTTCCATTATGCCTGGGGGTCCATATAAAGCCATTTTACCTACATGATACCCCTCTACTGCAGTCTGCTCTGTGTTGCTAGATTGGTCCCCGCAGTCTTTCCTCCCCTGTACTCTGGAACGTCTGAGGTCCTCAGTCATCATCAATACCAATGCAGAGACCACTGCAGAGACCATTGCTGGAATGGTGGGGAGAGTTGTTTACCGGCAGAGTGGATGATCAGGTATGTAAAACTTTTACCGTAACCTAGACTAAATGAGCAGGTAACCTTTGCAGTGTGAGTGCAGCCCAATGCAAAATAGGACTTTTTAATTTTTCAGATTTTAGCTTTAAAGCCATATTAAACTCTAAACCAAAAATGTAATATATTGCAGCTTACCAGTCATTAGAAGTAGTGGCTACATTAGTTTTCTTTTTTAGGCTTTTTTCCCTCTGTTTTCATCTGGTGATCTGGCCAGTACCACACCTCCTGTATTATATAGATATCACTATGGAAAAAGGAGCACAGGAGGCAGATTTGGACAGCAGCATTGTCAGTCTAGGGCAATGTTTCTCATTTCCTGTCCTCAGGACCCACTAACAGGCCAGATTTTAAGTATTACCTTAGGGAGATGCAGACTAGAATACTGCAATCACTGAGCAGCAAATGATATTACCTGTGATGTATTTCAGTTTTCTTGCAAACCTGGCCTGTTAGAGGGTTCTGAGGACCGGAGTAGAGAAACACTGGTCTAGGGGTAGGGGAATGTTAGAAGTACTAGCGGATTTAAACACACTAACAAATTGAAGCTGAACTCCAGCTAATACTTTATAATCAGTTACAGCAAGCTGTTTTTTTTCCTGTTGTTTGCTTCCAGGCTCTGATTTGCCATTGCAGACATCAATAAGAAGCCAGTACTCACACAATATGAACATTTAAGTGTCAAAAATGTCAGTTAGGTGTCCGATCTGTCCACCGCAATGTTGTAGTCCCGCTAAAAATTGCTGATCGCCGCCATTACTAATATAAATAAATAAATAAAAAGTCAAAAAATCTATCCCGTAGTTTGTAAACACTATAACTTTTGCACAAACCAATGCAAATACGCTTTTTGTGATCTTTTTTTCAAAAATATGTAGCAGAATACAAATTGGCCTAAACTGATAAAAAAAATTATATTTTTAAAAATTTTTTATTGGGAATGTTTGATAGCAGAAAGTAAAAAAATATTGCATTTTTTTCAAAATTGTCGCTTTTATTTTGTTTATAGTGCAAAATTTATAAACTGCAGAGGTGATCAAATACCCCGTAAAGAAAGCTCTATTTGTGGGTAAAAAAGGACATCAATTGTATTTGGATACAGGATCGCACGACCGCGCAATTTTTAGTTAAAGCAACGCAGTGCCGAATCACAAAAAATGGTCAGGTCATTAAGGGGATAAAACCTTTCGGAGCTGAAGTGGTTAAGAAATTGGAATTTTAGTTGATGAGTGTGTGACCTCACCTATGAATTGTAAGCCATATATTTAATTTGTACATATTTAAGCTGTAATAAAAAACCAACAATAAAACTCGTAGTTAAGTTAAAGATAAAAAAAACTTTCATATAAAAGTTTTTTAAATAACTTTATTGCTGGCACTATTAACCTGCAAGTCATATGTCATGCTTGTAGTCGTGTATGGAATTTGCTTTTGCTGTCCAATGCCTGTTTGTACTCACCTGGCTATTTGTAGTGAAACCTTTTCCTTAAATGCTACCACTACAGTACTCAGTGATTAGACTGTCTAATTTTCAAGGGTTTCCGCAATGTGATCTTATACTTTCAGCTACAGTTGGGTAGCCAGGCCTGAAATAATAATTAGAGTGACACTAATATATATTCAGCTAAGTGCTAAAGAGGAATGTAATTTATATTGACAGCAGCTGTGACATATTTGAAGCAGGCTTATGAAGAAGTTTCTTATATAGGAGTATCTCCTACACATTATATAGTTACTAAGGTTTCAATTTGAAGTAGAAGGAAAGGTGACACATAAATAACGGCCCAAATAGTCCCCCTTTCCTAGCTTTACCTAGAATACATTCATAGAAATCTCTTTTGAAATACCTTATTTCTATCTATTTACATGTGGTCATGTGAATGCTAACCCTCTGGCCAGTGGTGTATTTAGGTTGTGTGCTGCCCTAGGCCTGACTAAACCCATGCACCCCCCCTAGTTTAAATATGACCCATCCCTTCCTGCCAAGGCCACACCCCTTCCTGTTTAAGACCCCCTTGTCATCTGTAAACCAAGCCCCTTCCTTTTTAGGCTTCATCAACGCAGTGGCTGGTGTGAATGGACCCTAAGCTATGTTGAGAAGCTTGCTTCAAGTAGGTTTTCTATACCTATGCAAGTCTATTGGAATGCAAAATCTGCATTAGCCACTTCTGGACCGGGCCTTTTTCTGACACTTGTTGTTTGCAAGTTAAAATCAGGTTTTTTTTTGCTAGAAAATTACTTAGAACCCCCAAAAATTATATATTTTTTTAGCATAAACCCTAGAGATTAAAATGGAGATCGTTGCAATATTTTTTTATCACACCGTATTTGTGCAGCGGTCTTACAAACAAAATTTTTTGGGAAAACAAATCACTTTTTTAAATAAAAAAAAATAAAAACAGTAAAGTTAGCCCAATTTTTTTCTATAATATTAAAGATAATGTTACGCTGAGTAACTCGATACCCAACATGTCATGCTTCAAAATTGCACACGCTCGAGGAATGGCGACAAACATTGTTACTTAAAAATCCCCATAGGCGCCATTTTAAAAATTTCTACAGGTTACCAGTTTAGAGTTACAGAGGAGGTCTAGGGCTCAAATTATTGCTCTCACTCTAATGATTGTGGTGATACCTCACATGTGTGGTTTGAACACCATTTGCATATGTGGGCGCGACTTGCGTATGTGTTCGCTTCTGTGCGCGAGCTAACAGGGACAGGGCGCTTTAATTTTCTTTTCATATTTATTTTATCTTTTATTTTTACACAGTTTTTTTATTAAAAAAAAATTTTGATCACTTTTATTCGTATTACAAGGAATGTAAACATGCCTTGTAATTGAAGTAAGCATGACAGGACCTCTTTAATGTAAGATCTGGGGTCAAAAAGACCTCAGATCTCACATCCACACTAAAAAAGAGAAAAAAAAAAAAGTCATGTTTTTCATGATGAAAAAAAATGGGCTCTTTAAATCCGTTGCTAGGAAGCGACGTATGACGTCGCTCCGGTCCTCCAAGGCCATAGAGTCGAGTGAGGGCCATCTTGCCCTCACTCGACTTCCTGCCCGAGAGGAGAGTGGACCGGATAATTTTCCCCGCTACCGATGGATCTGGTAAGCAGGGAACAGGACCGGTAAGTGGCGGAAGGGGGGGGGGAACACCTCTCCCACCGCCCATAAGGGTAGTCCTGCAGTGAGTCTGCCGCTGGGACCACCCTTATGTTAAAGTTGCAGATTCGCCGTTTAAAAACATACCAGGGTTATGGCAGCTGTCTGCTGCCATAACCCCGGTATTTAACGTCAAAGTACCGACGTAAATACACGGTGGGTGGTCTGTAAGTGGTTAAGCACCGGTAAATGCAGGTCAAGTGCACCTGTCAATGAATTCTGAATGATCACTGAAACATCTCAAACTGATGTCAGAACAAATGCCAGTGCTAAGTGATAACAAATGTACTTCCAGTGGTGGAAGTGCTCATATTCACCTGCCAAAATATCCCTAAATGACATCACATTGGGCCAGCAGATAGGGTTGGGCTAAATCCATATTTGTGGATTATTGAACATAAAATACTGATCTGACAACACAGGTACCGCTCTTGGCTGTCAGTGTCACTTATCCCAGGAGGAGCACTGGGGATAGGGACCTGCCCAACTACAGCTCCGTTTGAAGGTGGTCATGTGACATTTACAAACCAGTTTAATAGTCAAAGCATTAGGACTCAATCAGGCCAAAAATGACCCCAAAATATGTCAACACACAGACTGAAAGATCTTTTACCTGTGTATGTTTAATTAAAATACATTTTGCTAAATAAAACCGGATTAACTGGCAATAAAGAGGTTGTAAACCCTCTCTTATAACTTGTACCTATAGGTAAGCCTTTATTAAGGCTTACCTATAGGTACTGTACATATCTCCTAAACAAATAAACGATAGAACAAATAAACAATTATCAGATGACATAAATTATTATAAAGTGCTCACTTGCACCGTTTAGGAGATATTTACATTTCATGCAGCCAATTATGTCATCGGCGCATGCACTTTGAAGAAACGGCCACCCATGCCATTCCTTCCGAGCCCTGTGCCATGAACGGCAGCTACCACACGCATGCGCAGGAGTGATGTCATCGCGCCTCTGGCCAATCAGATGGCCGGAGGATGCGAACCAGGATGGCCGAACATGTCGACTGTGTCACCGATGAGCGGGCGGCACTGCGGGGGCTTCATTCTAAGATAAGTATTTCATAATGAGGTAGTATGAAATGCATACTAGCTCATTATGCCTTTGTCTTTCAGGTTTTTTTTTTTTTTTTTTTAAGATGTTCCTATAGAGAAAAACCTAAGACAAATCAGCAGGTTTCAAAAACCATGAGCAAAAAAAGTACATGTTCCAGCTTTACTTCTCATCCAGTAGACTACAAAAGCCCAGTATGCCGCAGAGGAGGGTAGGCAGAGCATTAGGCTGCTAAGACCTGCTGCCAGTGAGACACTTACTAGTATTGGCAGCCGCCAGTTGTATTAAGTGCGGCCGTTGGTCTGTCGAAACGCCAGACCAGTCATCGGTTGCCGGCCAGTATTATCATATTGGCAGCAGTGCGACTGCTTTATGGGGGTGCCAGACCGATTTGCCTCCAAGGCCCTACCACCCTGTCCAGTTCGGCCCAGTCCTGCCCATAAGACTGGCGCTATACTAAAAGTGTAGTACAAGCGGTGGGGACTCTTCGCACAGGAGCTGTTTTTTTCATGCGGGGCTTTTTTGACGCCCCCCCCCCTGCAAAGTTCCGCCCTAGGCCTAGGCCTTGTTGGCCTAGGCCAAGATACAACGTTGCCTATGGCTTGGTTTTGTACACAGTGAGCAGCAGGCAAAACTTTCTCTGTATAGAAATTGATGTTGTCCTCTCAGACCACACTTCCCCTTATTTTATCCTGTGCCTCTAACAGCTGCTGGCTACTAAATAACACATGCCCAATAGATATACACTGTAAGGGATTGGCTCGGTGGTAGGCGTGGATGACCCCTTTGGGGGTGCGTTTTCACAGAGAGATAGCCGAGCAGTGGTTGCAAAGAACACTTTGTTTTATTCATGCAATTTACTTCACACAATTGCAAGCCTCAAAACAGCCAAAATAAAATAAAACAAAATAAATCCTTGCCACTGTGGGTGGCTACCTTCTCACACACTGGAACCTATCTAATGAAGTCTGTCCCCAACCTACTGTTGGGCAGACTTTGCTGATCCTACAGCAGACCATCAATAGTCCATTTATAATCTCTTCACACAGCAAACAGTTCATTTAACATGTCCCTTTTCCTCTTCATATGGAACATGTCCCTTTGTTTCTTCACACTCTTCTCATTGAACACAGTTCATTTGCTTGTCTCTCCACATAGCAAGCAGTGCATTTATTTCTTTCCACATAGAAATAGTTTCTCTTCTCACCTTGAGACGATCCAAGACCTCAGCTTGAGTAATCTTCACCCTTGTTACCCTCCTCAGCTTCACATCGCTTCCAGAGGTCTTCTCCCATGCTCACCAGCTTGTCGGGAGGCACACATCTGACTGAACTCCTCTCCCAGCCCACACGGCGACAGGAGGCAGCAGTCCTTCTCCCAGGCTTCCTCAGCGTTGGGAGGCACACATCCGTCTGTCCTCCTCTCCCAGCCCACACGGCGACAAGAGGCAGCAAACAATAGGACTTCCTTTGGACAAATTATAGAGGCCTTAACTTCCTCATTCCGAACAGCTGAAGGCCTTTCAACTTCCTTAGACAGTTCTGGCTACCTCTGCAGCCGACACCCTATAGTAATTGGTGATTTGTCTAACCCAGGTGGAAGTGTAGCTCCTGTCTGTGACTACATTCACAGATTTACCTGACTTCCTGTCACATACCCCCCCTCCCTCTTGTTTCAACCCTAGGGTTGGGACACAGTTTTCCAGGCACGCATGTGTCAGGCACTTCTCTTGACTCTCACTGATAAGCCTTCTGTTATCCTCATGCTGACGGATGAAACTGTTTCTGTCATCTTCATTGACAGATTTCTCATAAATGTCACACAGTTTGTCTCTCATCTCATATACACATTCTTCCACTGCATTTTTGGCATCATTTCGCTTCTTCTCAAGTTTCTCTTGTATACAAGTTTGTCCTATCCGCCATGGAGGACCGTGATCCATAGGCAACTCAATTTTGCTAGTCTTAAAGTCTTCAACATTCTTAAGACGCCTCTCTCTGCAATCCATAAATGTTTTCCATAACACTTTGAGAACCTCTGCTTCACTAAGCTTTGTTCCAAATAGGGACTCTTGACGTTCCTCTGTGACTTGAGTTGCCTCTCCATACAGCTGTACACAATCATTGACTCTTTGTTTCTTGAGCTTAGCTTGCTCTAAGATGCTGTGCAGAGGGCCTTCCATTTGCCACAACAGGCTGTCACACATTTCTTCAAAGTGACCCCTGTTCATTTTTCCAGCGACATCATCAACTTTCCTTCCACCAACATATGGGTCAAAGGCAACAACACAGTTGAACCCAGCGATCTGGGTGGTATCCATTATAGACCTCTCTGCATCAGTGAAGAAGCATGGAACTGCAACACATTTATTTACAGGTTTCTTCAATGCACTTACTGCTGAACTATTTGACCGCTCAAGGTCCCCTAGTTCCTTTTCTCTATCTGAATTCCACATGGAATGCATCTCAAGATCACGATCAAACTTCTGCCCCCTGTCTTTCACCAGTTCCATTTTGGAAATATTCCCTGAAAGGCACTTATTCATTTGCTTCACGTTTTCACCAACAGCCTTAGTTTTCTCCACTAGGTGGCGTTTGCTTTTTTCTCCCAGATTTATATCACTTGCTTTAGTTTTCTCCGCTTTAGTTTTCTCCACTAGGTTTTCAGCCTGAACTGAGAAATCATCATATTTCTTACACAGCACCTTTGTTTGCTGAAGCTCTAATGATACATTTTCCAATGCTTGAAGTTTTTGAAGGAACAGTTTATTCCAAAGGGGTGATTCAAGCCACATGTCATCACATTTCTGAGGCTCACTCACGACAGACCCCAAAACACTGATCCTTTTAAAAACTGCATCAGGCACACTATCCCCTCTTTGGGACAGATCCTCTGTTGCCTGTAATTCCTCTTCCATTTCCTGCAACGGAATCTTCATCTCTTCTACTTGCTGTTCTAAGGCTCGCTTAGACCCTTCTAGCTCCTGAACGCTTTTCACAACATCATCCTTGGAGCTGACCAAATCTTCCATTTCTGTACACAGTTGTTGGTTAACTCTTTCTAGTTCAACCTTACACTCTAGAGCTTCCTCCAAGGAGGGAGCCAAGAACAGGGCTTTGCTCTCGTTATCACGCGCCTCCGTTTTTGCACGGTCGCGTTCTTCTGCACATTTTGCAGACACAGTCTTCTCCTCACCAAGCATCTGATCAAACCTCTTTTTCACATTTTCAACATTTTCTAATAAACCAACGCTTTCTTCCATGCGTTTTTCCATATCCGCTATCTGAGCTTGCAATATTGCGACTTGCTCTGATAGGCTTTTCTTTGCTTCCTCCTCCTCTTTAAATTGTTCCAGGAAGCCATTTTTCTCATCTTCCATTTGTTTGAGCTTTGTGCTAAAACTCAGCCTTTGACACCTCTCTTCCTGTAAGAGTTCCTGCGTGTCTTGCAGCTGCGATTCCAAGATAGAAAAATCTTCCGCAATTTCTCTAGATTTTCTGTCTGCTTGAGAAAGCGGATTTGTGACACTGTCCAACTCAACCTGCAATCGGTTTGCCTTCTCTGACAGCTTAGCACACACTCGGTCACCTTCTGACACCTTGACTTGCGATTCCTGCAGCTGTGCCTCTACTTTTTCCCTCTTATGTTCACAATCTCCTTTTCCCTGCATAAGAGCCTTCACCTCATTGGCTAGTTTCTGGGAATGAGACTGTAATTCTGCCACACAGGCTTCTTTCTCCTTTAACTGCTGCTGGAAACTTTGGGCTTCACCTTTCCAACTTTCACAGTCTGCACGTAATTCATCTACCACATTGCTCAAAGTGGTGAGCTCATACACAGTACTCAGTAATTTAGCCTCTCTCTCATTTTTCTCTTTGTCACTGAGAGACAATGTCGTTTTCAGAGCGACATTCTGTTCCTGCACCCCCTGCAGGTCTATTTTGGTAGCTTCCAAAGACTGAAGACTTTTTTTCAGCTGATTACGCAACTCCAACATATCACACATACTTTTCTTCTGCAAAGTCTGAATTTCACTTTCCTTTTCCATAAGGATGGTATCTTTCTCCATTATAGTCTCTCTGCGTTTGTGCAACTCGGAAAAAAGAAGAGCAGTGGATTCTTCCCACTGGAACACCTGAGCCTGCACGTTTCTATGCTCCATCCTAAGCAACTCCAGGGCTCGTTCCTTTTCTTCCTTTTTCCGTTTCAAGGCATCTATCTCAGCCCTGCACACATACTCAGTTTCCTCCAAACCGATGGCCTCCATTGGCTGCTGGCGTCTCTGTTTCCAGCCTGCCATGCTCTCTTGGTGATCCTTTTGTTGAGCTGCAAAGCTCCGCTGTTTCAGCATCTCCCCCATTTTGGGTTTACTTTTCATCTGAGAACCCTGCGTCTCCATAGCAGTTTCATTTGCCCCAGTGTTGCTAGGGACAACAACCTTTCTCTTTCGCAGATTCTCTTCAGGCATGGATGGGGCTGGTTCAGACGGTAGCATCCCCTCCATCCATAGAATCCGGTCTCTCATTTCATCTATCTTTGCATTTTTCAGGCGTTTCGATCGCCCCATCTTCAATAACTGCACAAACAAATTTTTCACAGTCCAGCAAAAAATTTTCAGACCACTGTCTCTTTAACACATGTAGTTTTTCTCTCTCTTGCAAGATCTCTTTTCCTGCACACACAGTTTGTGCAGTCCCTTGCACCAGACACAACAAAGTTCATCAAAAATTTTGAGACCGCTGTCTCTTTAAAACACGTTTTTTCTCTTTCAGGATCTTCTCTCCTGCACACATAGATTGTGCAATCTCATGCACCAGACAAAGTTCATCAAACATATGCACTTCTGCAGGGATCTCTGCTTCTGCCCACTGCATACCTCCACCATATGTAAGGGATTAGCTCGGTGGTAGGCGTGGATGACCCCTTTGGGGGTGCGTTTTCACAGAGAGATAGCCGAGCAGTGGTTGCAAAGAACACTTTGTTTTATTCATGCAATTTACTTCACACAATTGCAAGCCTCAAAACAGCCAAAATAAAATAAAACAAAATAAATCCATGCCACTGTGGGTGGCTACCTTCTCACACACTGGAACCTATCTAATGAAGTCTGTCCCCAACCTACTGTTGGGCAGACTTTGCTGATCCTACAGCAGACCATCAATAGTCCATTTATAATCTCTTCACACAGCAAACAGTTCATTTAACATGTCCCTTTTCCTCTTCATATGGAACATGTCCCTTTGTTTCTTCACACTCTTCTCATTGAACACAGTTCATTTGCTTGTCTCTCCACATAGCAAGCAGTGCATTTATTTCTTTCCACATAGAAATAGTTTCTCTTCTCACCTTGAGACGATCCAAGACCTCAGCTTGAGTAATCTTCACCCTTGTTACCCTCCTCAGCTTCCCATTGCTTCCGGAGGTCTTCTCCCATGCTCACCAGCTTGTCGGGAGGCACACATCTGACTGAACTCCTCTCCCAGCCCACACGGCGACAGGAGGCAGCAGTCCTTCTCCCAGGCTTCCTCAGCGTTGGGAGGCACACATCCGTCTGTCCTCCTCTCCCAGCCCACGTGGCGACAAGAGGCAGCAAACAATAGGACTTCCTTTGGACAAATTATAGAGGCCTTAACTTCCTCATTCCGAACAGCTGAAGGCCTTTCAACTTCCTTAGACAGTTCTGGCTACCTCTGCAGCCGACACCCTATAGTAATTGGTGATTTGTCTAACCCAGGTGGAAGTGTATCTCCTGTCTGTGACTACATTCACAGATTTACCTGACTTCCTGTCACAACACTATATTATCAAAAGTATTGGGACACCTGCCTTTACACGCACATGAACTTTAATGGCATTCCAGTCTTAGTCTGTAGGGTTCAATATTGAGTTGGCTCACCCTTTGCAGCTATACCAGCTTCAACTCTTCTGGGAAGGCTGTCCACAAAACTATTACACCCACAGCAGAAGTTCAGAGACAAGAGGATCCAACTGCTTGGGATATTCTTCACTACTGAGAACACTTCCGGCTGGTGAAGCGCACGCTGCGGGAGCAGCGAACCAACGTGCCGAGACCAACATGCCTTTACTTCTATTGTGTTTGTGAGTAGTTTTTTCTTGTTTTCAATAAAAATTGTTCAAACGTTCTTCACTATGGATGGCTTTTTTTTTACATGAGGGAACTCTGGGAAGCTTCAAGGACCACCATTAAGGATCTCACCAACTTTATTACGGATTCCAGGGTGTCAGAGAATTTCGTGATTATACTGCAAGACATCATTACATGCTTTAAACCGAGCGTATTGTGGTAAGTAGAAAACCACAGGGGGATCATCCCCATCCATGCACATAGGAAGCACAGGAGCACTTTATCTGCATTTTGATGGACTTTATATGGACTATATGATTTAATATGAATTTGATATTTTTTGCATGAATTTGAAGTATTTATTATATGATCTTGCGAGATTTGCACGGTATACTTTGCACATGTTTGCACATTGGCACAAGTTTACATATTTATTTCACTATTTTTACTTATTTTAAGCAGCGCTGCAACATTGGGTTCAGTGTAGTATTCACACAGAAAGTGCTGGTGTTCCCCTTGGGTGACCCCACTCACCAGAAAGATGTGGAAACTGTGCCTTATATCTGGATATGGTGATGGCTGAATAATCCCACACTGATCATATTTCTCTACAGGATTGTAGGTAATATCGTTAGCTGTATCATTCAATGTTGCAGGAAAAGAAATGCAGTCTGGTCTAGTCTGATGGACGCTGCTCTCGCAGCGTGCGTTTCACCGACCGGAAGTATTAGGGGCTGACATCACAAGCCTAGGTATATTTCTACTACACAGAAGGGTAGATAAAAAAGGACAGTGCTGACTCACTTATCTTTTCAATTTAAAGGCACTACACCTTATCAGTCAGCAGCAGTCTTCACTGGATTCATTTTCACGTTTTGATTAATTTATACCACGGGTTAAGATAAGATCCATAAGCGCTCGGACCCCCTTTTTTTCATTACCTTCAATGAATTGCTACGAAAGGAAGGAGGTGAAGACAGGGCTGTCTTATCGAATGGGCATGCTGGGCAGTTGCCCAGGGGCCCCACTTGCTCCGGGGGGCCCCACCTACCCAGCCCCAGCCATGCATTAGTCCCAACTCCGGTGTGCATCCCGCCGCCAAACTTAGAAGGTGGCAAGCACCTGTCGGCCCTGGGCTGCTGTCAGGCCACTTGGGCCGTGGAGGGGGAGCCCACAACTGCAGGAATGCCTGTCCGCCTCCACAGGAACAGGCACACACAGGACCGTCAAATCTGACTCTCGTCAGTGTGTGTGTTCACTGGACCCAGCCGCCGAACTTGGAAGCGGTTATTAGCCTGGCACTGCTGTACCAATAAATATCGCCTTATCGATAATTTGCATTTTTATTCTCGTGGGTGATTGTGTAGGTGGGGCCCCAGTGCACTGCATTGCCCGGGGGCCTATAATGCTCTTAAGATGGCACTGGGTGAAGAATTACTGCAGTCAAGTCTACATGAGCAACGTTCCATGGGGCCCAGAAAACTGCGTGAACCCATTCAAGATTAGTGGTCCTCGAAGTGTGAACAAGCCTTTAAATCTTTGAAAGAAAGTCTCACACAAGCACCAGTTCTGGCCTATGCTGACCCTTCCAAGCCACATGAGTTGCATGTAGATGTTAGCCAGGATGGTCTTGGTGGTGTGTTGTATCAAGAAACTGCTGGGAAGCTTCGTCCCGTGGCTTATGTGAGCCGTAGCCTTACACCTTCAGAAAATTACTATCCAATACACAAACTGGAGTTCCTGGCCCTTAAGTGGGCAGTAGTCGACAAGCTGCGAGATTACCTATACGTAGCCTCCTTTGTGGTGAAGACGGATAATAACCCCTTGACCTATCTGTGGTCTACTGCTAAGTTGGATGCTACTGGACATCAGTGGTTGGCCGCCCTGTCTGAGTTTCAATTTAGTCTGAAATACCGGCTAGAAAAAGGAAATTTGGATGCAGATACTTTATCCAAAAGACCCTATGTTCCTGAAGAAGGTACGAAAGAGTGGATACATTTAACTCCTGAGGGGTTTCAAGCAGTGTGCGAGGGAGAGGAGTACCGTCATGGGGGAGCCACGGGATCTGAAGCTGTGGGGGTCACTCCGGCTGGAGTGCCAGTTATTCTTAATCGATTGACTGCATTGACAGCCCTCCACAATGATCATGGACATCTAGGACCAGATAGAACCTTTAAATTGGTCAGGGATTGGTTTTACTGGCCTTTCATGAGAACGGAAATTGAAAGCTTTTGCCTTTTATGCATCCGATGTATTCAAAGAAAAATTCTGCCTAGCAGAGCTGCCCCAATGAGCCATTTAAGAAGTCAAGAACCAATGGAGTTAGTGTGCATTGATTTCCTGCGTCTTGAACCTGACCTGGGTGGGCGTAGCAATGTCCTGGTTGTGACAGACCAATTTACTAGATATGCTCAAGCTTTCCCGACCCGAGATCAGCAAGCTAGTACAGCTGCTAAGACTCTGGTGGAGAAGTTTTTCATTCACTACGGCTTACGTCAACGTATCCATTCGGATCAAGGCCAGGACTTTGAGAGCAAGTTAATACGTTGACTCTGTGAATTGCTGAGTCTACAGAGATCCAGAACTACTCCATATCATCCTCAGGGAGATCCACAGCCGGAACGATTTAATCGTACTCTATTGAACATGTTGGGGACTTTACCTCTGGAAAAGAAAAAACATTGAACCAACTGAACACTTTGAATCACCAAGTGTTGAGGAGACTCCAATTCTACCTCCATTGGCTAATTCTAAGCCATTCGATACTGAAGAGAATTCAGCTTTACCATCACTGGATAATGTTGAACCAACCAGTGTTGAAGAAAGTTCGGTCTTACCACAGTGAAGTTATACCCGATAGTTTGGAAGAACCACAGCCTTGATGTTGTTTTTGGGGCCAGAGACATGAATCTGGGTCTGCAGAGAAAGTGTGTTCCAGACTTGGAAGGGAGATTCATCCAGCTAAGAGGCTCACATATAAAACCCTTGGTGAGAGCTCGGATGAACTCATTGCAACTACTCAACATTCCAGCCAAGCACTAGCCTCTTCTACTGAGCCTTTGGTAGAAGATGACCCTGTTCCACCATCTGATATTACTAGGTGGGCCACTAATTTATTGTTGGCCTGAGAAAGATTCAACTTTTTCTGATACTTTGTATAGTTTATTATCTGAAAACTCTTTTATCAGTCAGTTATTAGCTAGTGTAGGCTCTGATTAGTGAAGTCATAGTTTTTATTTCCTTTCTAAATTGTTATGCAAAAAGTTTTCCTCAATGAAAGTTTCTCTGCCTTCGGGGACCAAAGGCTTTCAAGTGGGGGGGGGGGGTGGATGTAGCCGGGATCGGACTACTATTGTAAATATACAGATTTATCGTTGTTATTGGAATTGTTCCTGTGCCCCTTTAATGCGGATTTGAATGGAATCGTCCTCTGGCAAGAAGTGGAAGATTGGGATTGTGGGAGCTATAGTTTCTGGCAGAGAACTGATCATTTGTCAGGTCACCTGTGGCAAAGTGATAACTGCACCCTATTGGAGGCAGGGGTGCAGCGCAAGGTAGTGAACCCGATAGCTGACTGCTGCGGATGGACCGGAATGTGAGCCCAAGATTCCCCAGGGCGTGGAGTCTAAGACCCAGCAGGTGTTCACCAGAGCCTCTAGTGGTGAGGATGGACTTGGCTGCAGCTGCGCCCAGGTCACGGCCCCTGGGGTCCCCCGGGTCACGCTCCGTAGGGAGAGAGGGGAAACACGGAATGGTGATGGGTAAGCTGAGGTCGGGGCAACAGGCAGACGAGGGTAACCAAGGGACAGGCCGAAGGACAGGGTAAGAGGCAAACAGGAATAGTCAGAGACAAGCCAAAATCGGTACACAGAAAGATAGATCAAGCACACAGCAGACAGGAAGACAACTAACAAGCACTGTTGAACAGCAAAGCAGACCTGCAGTGCACTGATTAATATAGACTTCCTGTGATGGCCTGGGGTGGGGCCGAACAGGAAGGAGAGATGATAAAAAGGAGCCAGAAGTAGAGTCTGGCCTCTAATGCAGGCATGAAGGAGCAGGTAAGCTGCCAAACACTATTGCAAGTCCATTACATCATTGTCTGGATAACCAAGGAAACTATCTTCCCAGGAGGCAAAACGGGGGATCGAAGCATCAGGGAAGAAGATATAGGTGTATAAACTATCTGCTCCACAGCCACAACCCTCTTGCTCCTGGGATCCATCATGTGCACATCAGCCTGCTGAATGTGTGACTGACTGCAGCCTGCGGCCTAGTGCACGAGGTCTGACCCACTCGCAGAACTCAGCCTCAGCAGAGCGGATGCTGGTCCTTTTACTGTGGATGCTTTTGCAGACGGACATCCTTAGGTGGCAGAGCGCAGCCTGTTTCCAGACACCAGAGCATGGGAAATCACATTGCCTGTTCCAGCCGGCCCTCATGGATGGACATCCGAGATGAGAGAGGGTGCCTTTGCCTGGCTCAGATCGCAAGTATAACATCTCATCTTTACACTGACCGCAGACATTGCAAGAGACATCAACTCTCTTAGGATTACAATATAACATCTGATCCTCTTCCTATTTTAAACCACAGTGGAAATGATCTATGAGCTCCAACTGCCTGTGAAAAACATAGCAAGGTCTTGCTAAAGAGAGGAATATTGATGCACAGTGGTTCTTAAAGGGGACACGTTATATAGCAAGGTCTTGCTAAAGAGAGGAATATTGATGCACAGTGGTTCTTAAAGGGGACACGTTATATTTTATTGCCATGTTGCTAAAAAGGGGACTGACAGTATAACTTAGCCTAGAGTTCTCTTTCAACTTGATTATTGCCTCATTATCTTATTGTGTTAGAAAATATTCATTACACTTTTAGGATATAGAACATTATTTACAATACTGTTCCCTGATATTACAACTTACTGTTTTTGTTGTTTTCTGTGTCAGTCTGGTTGAACCCTGATGATTTAAGCAGGGGTTCAGCTGACTGACATAATTTCCCTTGCTTACTCACAGAGTAAAAGTCAAAACTTACTTGTAATGTGTCAGTGTAATTCCTAAAGGTGTATACACAAGGTCTGAACCTAGAGTGTCAGGTGGACTGGACGGTTTACATTGTCACAATAGTGCTGAAGAACACCCATTAATCAGCAACCCCCCAAGGGGTTGTATGTATGTATGTATGTATGTGTCGAGTCAGTGGACCCCACTGTAGATGGCTCTGTGCAGAAAATACATTTTGGCTACTCTTGAATGCCCATCATCCCTTCCTGCCAGGGTTCTCTGATTTAAGCTAAGGCACCCAGAAGCTAGTTTATAAATGCACAAAGAAAATAAAGGCAACTAAACTTTGGGCTTATATGTGTCTTCTGTTTTTACAACATGGTCACTTCTGGCTAAATCTGGCAGCTGATCTAAAGGGGGAATTGTATGCAGAGACTACAAAGTCACAAGATTCTCTGCAGCGCAATTAACTTTTTTAAAAATAACTTATTCATAAACATGTATTTATATGTATTTTGTTTTTATTTTTATATTTCATTGTTTTATATTTCATTGCATGCTTGTTCCAGGTCTGTGAACCACAACACTTACATGTACGGAAAAAAAAAAATTTGCAGTGTGTATGCATATATGTACTCTGGTCACTCAGTCACAGCAATTACTGGGGTAAGATGAATCTGGTTTCATTCACAAAGAGTTCTTAGTGATACCAGAAAAATTTGGTTTCAGTGTTTTCTGTGAACTGCACACCATAGGGACAGAAAGGAGCTTCATCTAGATCTAAGTCTCATAAATGGCAGAGAGTGCTAAGGAATTTGGGCAGGAAGCCTAGTTTCGTGCAGAGTGTTTAACACTTTTAGAATAAAATATGTGTGCTTGTATATACAGTATTATGTTTTGCAATTATTCCTTTCATAAGGTGAGGTTGTGAGTTCCACTGTCTGGCAAACCACTGGTGTATTAAAGTGGTTCTAAATGCTAAAGATGTTTTACCTTAATGCATTCTCTGTATTAAGGTAAAAACCTTTCAAATGTTGCCCCCCCCAAATACCTGAGCCCAATCTCAATTCAGTGCAACGGCTCTTTCCACTCTCTCTTTCCTCACAGGACAGAAAGGCAGCTGCTGCTGTCAATCACAGCCTGTGAGGAGAGACACTGTGTGACACACAGGCAACATGGCTTGGGATTGAGCCCAAACGAGTGCCCCCATAGGAAGTGGCTTCCTATGGGGCACTCGCCAAAGAGGAGCCAGGACCTCTGGCGGGGGCTGCTCTGTACAAAACCATTGCACAGAACAGGTAATATGACATGTTTATTATGTAAAAAAAAGGTAAAATAAAAACTGATATTAGAGAAAATATAAAAAGACATAGGACACTGCCTTTTAAACTTTTGCCGACCGCCCACTGTAGTATTACTGTGGCAGGGCAGCTCGGCTGCACAAAACCACGTAGTACTACGTGGCGGGCCACAGGAGGAGTGGCGGCAATTGCCGCCGGCCTACACTGATCGTCTGATAAACACACAAAGCAGGCGAGTCTTCTGTCAGACAGGCAGGGAGAGATCAGCAAGCATATTTAGACATACATTAACCCCTTTGATCACCCCCAGTATTAACCCCTTCTCTGCCAGTGTAATTTATACAGTAACAGTGCATGATATTTAGCACTGATTACTGTATTAGTGTCACTGGTCCCCAAAAGTGTCAAAAATGTCAGAGTCTGATCTGTCTGTCGCAATGTCGCAGCCCCGCTAAAAACGCTGATCGCCGCCATTACTAATAAAAAAAAAAAAAAAATAAAAAGTCCAAAAATCTATCATATAGTTTGTAAACGCTATAACGTTTGCGAAACCAATTAAAATACGCTTTTTGGGATTTTCTTTACCAAAAATATGTAGCAGAATACAAATTGGCCTAAACTGATAAAAAAATTAAATTTTTAAAAAAATTTTTTATTGGAAATGTTTTATAGCAGAAAGTAAAAAATATGGCTTTTTTTTCAAAAGTGTCGCTCTTTTTTTGTTTATAGCGCAAAATCTAAAAACTGCAGAGGTGATCAAATACCACCAAAAGAAAGCTCTATTTGTGGGAAAAAAAGGACATCAATTGTATTTGGGTACAGTGTTGCGGGACCGCGCAATTTTTCGTTAAAGTATCGCAGTGCCGATTCGCAAAAAATGGCCTGGTTATTAAGGGGTTAAAACCTTCTGAAGTGGTTAACCACTTAAGCCCCGGAAGATTTTACCCCCATTCCGACCAGGGCTTTTTGCGCTATAAACAAAAAAAAGAGCGTCAATTTTGCAAAAATAACAATATTTTTCACATTTTTTTATATGAAATTCCCCCCCAAAAATGTAAAAATCAAAATTTTTTAACATTTTAGGCCAATTTGTTTTAGGCTATATATGTTTGGTATAAAAAAAAAAAAAAAAAAAAATCGCAAAAAGCGTATTTTGATTGGTTTGCGCAAAAGTTATTGCGTTTAATAACTAAGGGAAAGATTTCTGTCATTTTTGGTGTTTTTTTTAACGCGTAATGGCAGCGATCTGCGATTTTTTTTGCGGTACTGCGACATTGCGGCGGACAGATCGGACCCTTGACTGACATTTTTGACACTTTTGGGGTTACCAGCGACATTACTACAGTAATCAGTGCTATACATATGCACTGTTACTGCAAAACGACACTGGCAGGGAAGGGGTTAACTTTATTGGGGAAGGAGGGGTTAAGTGTGTCCCTAGGGGCATGCTTCAAATTGTGATTGGACATGGCTACTGGTGTAGGAACAGTGATCAATGGTCCTACATAGTAGAACCGTATGATCACTATTCCTACACAGGGGAGAATGACAGGCGGCTTGTTTACATTAGCCGCCTGCCTTTCTCCCTTCACGGCAGACGATTGCGAGTGACCGGCGGACATCGGGTCCGCCGGTCACACGCACGGACTTCCCAGGGAACGAGCCGGGGCTATTGGCTCTATAGCAAGTGACAAGCGAGTGACGTACCCATACGTCACTTTGCCTGGCCGGGGCTGACCGCCGCAGTATATGTACTTGCGGCGGTCAGCAACCGGTTAACCTCCCTGGCGGTATGATTCTTTTGGATTTTAGGTGCTGAAAGCGGTACCATTATTTTGCATGTAATTCTTGTGAATGAGCAGCCCAAACCAACTGTATACATTTATTATATATATATATATATATATATATATATATATATATATATATATATATATATTATATATATATGTATGTATACATATTATATATATATATATATATATATATATGTAATGTATACAGTTGGTTTGGGCTGCTCATTCACAAGAATTACGTATATATATATATATATATATATATATACATATACATACATATATATATATATATATGTAATGGGCCACCTTAACGCAATGCAATAAAAAAAGATCCCTGCTTAGCTTTCAAGACTTGCCCTCTTGCATGTGAGTAAAAAAACAGATATCCATGCTAGAAGCAACAGTAAGAGGAGAATATTAAGTGTTTATAAAGTTCCAGTGTTTTCAGTGAATGATTCTTTAAAGCTATAGCATAGAAGGACATTATAGACAACTGTGCACTACCAACCTAATAGTTTTGGGAGGGCCCTTTTTTGTTCTAACGTGCCCCCATGCATAAAACCAGGACCGTAAAGACATTATTTGACAAGTCTGGTGTGAACAAACTTAAGTGGCTTGCACAGAGTCCTGACCTCATCGCTGCTGAACAGCTTTGAGATGAATTGGAACACCATTTTTAAGTCTGGTCTTCCAGGCTTGGAAATAGAGAGGGAGTTTTGCCGACCTTATCCCTTGTTCCCCCGGCAGCCAGCATTTTCCTCTTTCCTCTAACACTCCTGTGGGAATGAGGGAAAATGTAAGTAAAACATTTTAATGATATCCTAGACCAGGGGTCTCCAAACTTTCAAAACAAAGGGCCAGTTTACTGCCCTTCAAACTTTAGAGGTGTTGGGAGTAGAAAATGCCCTGGAATCGGTGAGAGTAGATAATGTCATAGCAGAAAAAAATATATATCATTGGTGTCAGTGGAAGGAAAAGTGTTCCACCTTTGGTATTGGTGGGAGAATTAGTTCCATCACTGGTGATGGGAGGAATAGTGCTCCATATTTGTTGTCAGTGGAAGGAATAGTGCCTTGTATCAGTGGAAGGAATAGTGCCTTGTATCAGTGGAAGGAATAGTGCCCACATGCCGGATAAAGGCAAGCAAAGAGCCATATCCAGCCCATGGGCCACAGTTTGAAGACCACTACCCTAGACAAAAAATGAACTATATGGGTAGTTTTTAAATTTTGTCTGGAGTTCAGCTTAAAGATACTGCTCTCCATATATCTATAAGATTCATCAGATCATGAGAGGGAGATCATATATAAAGTGAATGTGAAACAAAATTCTAATTATAAGCTCCAATTGTAAAATATACCATAAAAGTATCATAAAACACTATACGAATATACATTTTTATACTGGGGTGAATCCTAATAAAAGTAGTTGGATTTAGGCTTTGTAAACAATAGAGACTGTAGAGGTTAAATGTTATCAATTTTAGTGTTTGCATTTGATTTCTGGATGCTACACCCTCTTGGCCATGCTATTTCTGCTTCTTGTTAGTGTTGTGACTCACTTTTTTATCCTCCGCACAGGAGCAACGCTCCCTCACCACATTCCATTGCTGTTTGGGTGTGGATCTGGGCAGGTAATGGCGTCACAGAACGAGCAATTGTCATTGAACAGGCCTGGTCACCTATTCACATCACGAGTGTCACTTGTTGAAGAAGTATCAACAAGGAGGAATACAAGAAGCGCACGGCCGCTGACACATATGAGCTGTCAAACATGTTTAACGGCTAAAAATATTCAACTCAAATATTTAATGAGTTGTTATTATCTGTCTGTGAATACAATTCATAGACCTGTTTATCGATGCACAATTAACTCATCACCTTCATCTACAAATTAATTCAGCAACTGTAATAAAGTGCGAATAGCTGACTCCACTGCTGAATGATGCAGATGAGACATGATTGCAAGTTCCCTGATAATTAATGAGCCCGCCATTGTTTTGTAAAAGCCACATGTGCACTGTATAAAAGATAAATACAGGTATACCTTTCTAATTATGTGCTAACTAATTCTGTCTGGAATGTAGCGCTGAGTTTTATTTACATGTTCTCATTAGTATGACCTGGCTAAAACTTGCAACATCTATCTGTAAATTTCCAATTCATAACATGAATGAGACGGAGACAGTTTTGTATAAGAAGCCTGTCAATTTTCTTGCTAATCCCCCAAAAGCAAGCGATATAGGTCTACCTTCAGACTATGGTCACATCTGAGAAATGCAACAGAATGCATTTTTTTTCTGCATGTTTTTGTGTTTTTTTCGTGCAAGTGTAGGGCAGCCCATTCAGTTTGTCACCTGCGCTGACTTTGTACTTG
Organism: Pelophylax lessonae; assembly: GCF_965119305.1. NCBI lineage: Eukaryota > Metazoa > Chordata > Amphibia > Anura > Ranidae > Pelophylax > Pelophylax lessonae. Next base: position 140,411,512 of record NC_138772.1, read on the forward strand.
ATAAAACACAGTGGACCAAATCATCACGAACTGTGGAAAATTTTGCATTTCATTTGTAAATCAAGGTCCCAGAGTCTGGAGGAAGAGTGGAGAGGCACAGGATCCAAGTAGCATGAGGCACAGTGTAAAGTTTCCACAGTCAGTTATGATTTGGGGAGCCATGTCATCTGCTGGTGTTGGTCCACTGTGTTTTATCAAGTCCAAAGTCAGCACAGCACTCTACCAAGAAATGATAGAGCACTTCATGCTTCCCTCTGCTGACCAGCTTTATGGAAATGCTGATTTCATTTTCCAGCAGGACTTGGCACCTGCCCACACTGCCAAAAGTACCAATACCTGGTTTAATGATCATGGTATCACTGTGCTTGATTGGGCAGCAAACTCGCCTGACCTAAACCCCATAGAGAATCTGTGGGGTATTGTCAAGAGATTGATGAGAGACACGAAATCCAACAATAGAGATGAGCTGAAGGCCACTATCAAAGCAACCTGGACTTTCATAACACCTTAGCAGTGCCACAGGCTGATTGCCTCCATGCCACGCCACAATGATACAGTAATTTATGCAAAAGGAGCTACTACCAAGTATTGAGTGCATACTATACTGTACATGGACATACTTTTCAGTAAGCCAACATTTCTGTATTAAAAATCCTTTTTTTAATTGGTCTTATGTATTATTCTAATTTTCTGAGATACTGATTTTTGGGTTTTCACTAGCTGTAAGCCATAATCATCACAATTAAAAGAAAGGAATGATTGAAATATATCACTGTGTGTAACGCATCTATATAAAATATATGAGTTTCACTTTCTGAATTGAATTACTGAAATAAATTAACTTTTTGATGATATTCTAATTTTATGAGATGCACCTGTATGCAAACTATTCTACCGGCCCTATTAATTCTACTAAACTTAGGCCTCATTTTCACTTGTGTTGCCTACTGAAAAGTGATCCACTTTGGATTGCTCTCCAGAGGGCATTTGACAGGCAGTGAGGAGGCATTATATCATTACACACAGTCACAGCATATATTTCTTTTACACAGTTGTGGGGTGCCGCCTTTCAATTGATCAGGTCATGTTTGGCAGGTGGTACTGCCTTTGCAGCTGAGGGGGAGTGGTCAGGGGGCAGTAAAAACACAGCTCAACCAGTGCCAGATTTATAAGATTTAAAATGAAACTTATATTCCCATTTCAGTAGAGTGTAAGTTAAGGAAATTTTCCAGTTTGCAGCCTTTGCCAAGCTCCATTCATGTCTCACTCCATCTCAACAGACAGTTTTATTACATGATGAAGAGCTTTCTGATACCTTTCTAGGTGTAATGCAGCTCTTGGAATATATTTAAGCATGATGGTCACTAGTTGTGAGAAAGGTCGTTCAGCAAATTGGCACTGAAAAGAATTACTGCAGGACAACAATGACCAATGCTCTTTGCCTACTGGCTTTCGAGAGCATCGCCCTCAAGCCGATACAGTTTGATGAGTTAGCACCTGCAAAATCTTTAACTAAGTGTAGGAAGAAAGACTTTTTGTAAATATTGTAGTGGGTAGCAGTGGTGTATTTAGGTTTTGTGCTGCCCTAGGCCTGATAAAACTTGTGCACCCCCTAATTTAAATATGACCCACCCCTTCCTGTAAAGGCCATGCCCCTTCCTGTTTAGGACCCACCCTGTCATCTGTAAACCACAGACCATAACCACAGTCTATCAGTGCCCATCAGCATAGCTTCATCAGTTCATACGTTCAGCCTCGTCAGTGCAGCATATCAGTGTGGCCTCATCAGTAGCCACCAGTGCAGCCTTATCAGTGCCCATTAGTACAACCTTATGTCACGGGTTTAGTAAGATTACTCTTTTAAGATATTTGGACTTGTGTTTGCTGCCACTAATTGTAATTATAGGATTATTTAACTTATTTGTATAATAAATAGGAAGTCCATAGTCATTTTACAAATAATGAAATATTTTTTTGCTGCCCCCCTGCAAAGTGCCGCCCTAGGCCTGGGCCTTGTTGGCCTAGGCCAGGATACAGCACTGGTTGGTAGTGAGACATATAACTGTGATGTATGGCTTACCTGTGTAATGTGTATTCTTACAGTCAATAAAATTGAGAAAACAAATTAGACAAGTGTCTTCTTTGGGACCTAGCATATTTTATTTTTTTTTTTAGAATAAATGTGGTTTATCAATCATTTCAGTTAACTTTTTGTTTGTCATATAACTTCATTTCTATGTTCAGAGGCCCCCGAACTTGAAGTGCCCTGGCCCCCAAAGGTCTATATCCGGCACTGGGCTCAAACGTACATTTTTAAACACTATTTTAGTAGACTAAAATAGGACTAAAACAAAAACAATTCAGATGACTAAAATACGACTAAAACTAAATGGCATTTTAGTCAAAAGATTATGACTAAAACTAAATAGAAATGTGACCTCAAAATGTATACTGCACTACCATATACAGTAAGAATAAGTAGGCTGCTGAAAGAAAAAGGCTTGTTTTATTTTTTTTTTCTTAGTTTAGTTTAGTCTTGGTAATACTGTATATCCTGGTAATATGTACAATGGCATTACAGATAAGAGTTTACAGATTTTTTTTTTTTTTTTTTATATATATATATTTTAAAGTTGCACTTCTGTTTGTCAAAGAGCAATATTTTTGTTTGCTTATGAAACTTGGTTTTATTTATAAAGACATTATATATCAAAATGGCTTTGTGTCTGTAGTGCATGTATCAACCTTACCATAAATAATAATATTGACAATTCTAGAGAAATGCTTAATTAATGCATTACAATTTTACTAAGCTTATTGGACTTTAGACAACAAAAATGTTCTGGAGATTTTAGTCGACTAAAAGACAACTGATAGTGCAACAATGTGAGATATGATCCATAATATAGTGATGCCACATCCCAAAATTAGATAAATAGAAAATGAGTGCAAAGTTAATTCTTGCCAAAAGTCATAAGTGTTGATCTTACTAATTTTTGGAAACAAATTTATAGTAATACAAACAGCCCTGGGTGCGGAGTAATCACAGTTATACAAAATACTAAGGCCCTGTTCACACCTGAGTGTTTTTCAGCTCGTAAAACACTCATCTCTGAAGTCTCAAAATGTGCAACAAGCAAAATCCCATTCATTTCAATGGCCCATGTTCACATATGATAGTTTTGTCGCCTGAAGCAGAACACCTGAACCTCAAAAAAGTACATGAGCTTATTTTTTGGCAGATTACAAGCGTTTTTGTTAGATCTCAATGCCTGCCTCCAAACACCTGCAAAAAAAAGCCTGAAAAAAGCCAGAAAAAACGCCTGAAAAAAAGCCAGAAAAAAAGCCAGAAAAAAGCCAGAAAAAACGCCTGAAAACTATATGCTCAGGTGTGAATGGAGCCTTACGCCCTGTTCACACCTGAGCGTTTTTCAGCTCGTAAAATGCTCATCTCTAAAATCTCAAAAAGCCCAACAAGCAAAATCCTATTCATTTCAATGGCCCATGTTCACATATGAGCGTTTTGTCGCCTGTAGCAAAACGCCTGAAGCGATTACAGGCAGATTTTAATAGATGCCTCCAAACACCTGCAAAACCCGCCTGAAAAACGCCCATACAAAAGCCTGAAAACGATATGCTCAGGCGTGAATGGAGCCTTAAAGTTGCTGGAAATGTTTACTATACAACATCATGTTTCAATAGAAAACAAACACACCTTGTGAGCATGGTGCCCTTATATTGAAGTTAAAGGATGAAAGGGAAGCGACAGGCCACTTAAGAATTTGATTAAATCAGGATTTAACTCACCCATGTAACACATGCAGTCATGGAAGTGAACACATACCTTTTAGATTGAGTCACCACCTGTATTGCTTGCACAAGGGAATACCTGCCACCCTTTAGAAGCCACAATTTAGAAACATTGACAGTTTTCATTGACCGGTATATTCACATTAGGAAATTGTTCCCATTTCTGGATAGAAAAAAAATGTATCAAAGCGGATAATTAAATAGAATCTGAAGTAAATTATGTGTGTGTGAATATGTATAAATTAATATAATAATATAAAGTTTAAACTAAAGGGGTTTAATGTGTAAAATGTACATCTACAGTGGGGAAAATTATTATTTGATCCCCTGCAGATTTTCTAAGTTTGCCCACCTACAAAGAAATGAAGGGTCTATAATTTTTATCATAGAAGTATTTTAAATGATAGAGACAGAATATTAATCAAAAAAAAAAAAAACACATGATGCAAATGTTATAAATTGAGCTGCAGTTCAATGAGTTAAATAAGTATTTGATCCCCAAGCAAAACATGACTTAGTACTTGGTGGAGAAACCCTTGTTGGCAAGCACAGAGGTAAGACGTTTCTTGTAGTTGGTGACCAGGTTTGCACACATCTCAGGAGAGATTTTGGTCCACTCTGGATAAGCTCAGAGTCCTGTCTACAAATGCTCGCAGTTTAGGTAAAAAAATCAATGAACTTGGGTCAATAATGGCATCTGAGAATGTAGATTTAGTGGCTGTTACGGAGACATGGTTTAATGAAAGAAATGACTGGGACATAACCATACCAGGATACTCTTTATACAGAAGAGACAGAGAAGGCAAGAAAGGAGGAGGAGTGGCCCTGTATGTGAAAGATAGCATTAAATCTAACCTAATACAAGTTGGTGAGGCCAACATAGAGTCAGTTTGGGTTACGTTGCAGTTTGCTAATCATGCAGTAACTCGTGTAGGTGTGATATATAGACCACCTGGTCAAGTTAAAGAACTAGATGATCTACTAGTTGAAGAAATAGCTAAAATGACAATGAAAGGAGAAGTTATCATTATGGGAGATTTCAATGTTCCAGATATAAACTGGAAAACCAAAATAGCAAGTTCTACCAGGAGTACAGATATTCTAAATTCCCTACTGGGGTTGTCTCTGCAACAAGTGGTTGAGGAGCCAACCCGGAGGGAGGCCATTTTGGATTTGGTATTCACAAATGGGGATTCGGTATATGATGTCATTGTAGGCGAAACCTTGGGATCTAGTGATCACCAGTCAGTGTGGTTTAATATAAGAACAGTGAAAGAATCACACCACACAAAAACAAAAGTTTTAGATTTTAGAAAAACAGACTTTTCAAAAATGAAATTAGTCATAAATGAGTCCTTATCAGACTGGAACGGATTACATGGAGTCCAGGAGAAATGGGACTACTTAAAAGGTGCACTATTGAAGGCAACAGAAAATTGCATTAGACTTGTCAGTAAAAGCAAAAAAAGGAAGAGACCACTGTGGTACTCAGCAGAAGTGGCCCAAATCATTAAAAATAAAAAGCTAGCATTTTGTAATTATAAAAAAACCCAGAGCAATGAAGATAAGGAAATCTACAAGATTAGGCAGAAAAAGGCCAAGCAAGTTATAAGAACTTCTAAAGCGCAGGCAGAAGAAAAACTAGCTCAGTCTATGAAAAAGGGGGATAAGACATTCTTCAGATATATAAATGAAAAAAGGAAATTAAAACAAGGAATAACTAAATTAAAAACAAAGGACGGAAGGTATGTAGAAGAGAATAAAGGGCTAGCCGACTGCCTTAATGAATACTTCTGTTCAGTTTTTACAGAAGAAAAAGGAGAAGGACCTCCACTTGAAAGGATGACTAATGAATCGTTTGATGCATGTGTCTTTACAGAGGAAGACGTTCTAAGATTGCTGTCTAAAGTGAAGACAAATAAGTCACAGGGTCCTGATGAGATACACCCAAAATTATTAAAAGAGCTTAGTGGTGAGCTGGCAAAACCATTAACAGATTTATTTAACCAATCATTAGTAACAGGAGTCGTCCCGGAAGATTGGAAATTGGCAAATGTCGTGCCCATTCACAAAAAAGGTAGTAGGGAGGAATCGAGCAACTATAGACCAGTGAGTCTGACATCAATAGTAGGCAAATTAATGGAAACCCTATTAAAGGATAGAATTGTGGAACATCTTAAATCCCATGGATTGCAAGATGAAAAACAACATGGGTTTACTTCAGGGAGATCATGTCAAACAAATCTTATAGATTTTTTTGACTGGGTGACTAAAATAATAGACGGTGGAGGTGCAGTAGACATTGCATATCTAGATTTTAGTAAGGCTTTTGACACTGTCCCACATAGAAGACTTATCAATAAACTACAGTCATTGAACATGGACTCCCATATTGTTGAGTGGATTAGGCAGTGGCTGAGTGACAGACAACAGAGGGTTGTAGTCAATGGAGAACATTCAGAACAAGGTCATGTTACCAGTGGGGTACCTCAGGGATCTGTACTGGGACCAATTTTGTTTAATATCTTCATAAGTGATATTGCAAAAGGCCTCGATGGTAAGGTTTGTCTTTTTGCTGATGACACAAAGATATGTAACAGGGTTGATGTTCCTGGAGGGAAATGCCAAATGGAAAAGGATTTAGGAAAACTAGAAGAATGGTCAGAACTCTGGCAACTGAAATTTAATGTGGATAAGTGCAAGATAATGCACCTGGGGCGTAAAAACCCAAGGGCAGAATATAGAATATTTGACACAGTCCTGACCTCAGTATCTGAGGAAAGGGATTTAGGAGTAATTATTTCAGAAGACTTAAAGGTGGGAGGACAATGTAATAGAGCAGCACGAAATGCCAGCAGAATGCTTGGATGTATAGGGAGAGGTATAAGCAGTAGAAAGAGGGAAGTGCTTATGCCGCTGTACAGAACACTGGTGAGACCTCACTTGGAGTATTGTGCGCAGTACTGGAGGCCATATCTCCAGAAGGATATAGATACTCTAGAGAGAGTTCAGAGAAGAGCTACTAAACTAGTACATGGATTACAGGAAAAAACTTACCAGGAAAGGTTAAAGGACCTTAACATGTATAGCTTGGAAGAAAGAAGAGACAGAGGGGATATGATAGAAACCTTTAAATACATAAAGGGAATCAACTCGGTAAAGGAGGAGAGCATATTTAAAAGAAGAAATACTACCACAAGAGGACACAGTTTTAAATTAGAGGTGCAAAGGTTTAAAAGTAATATGAGGAAGTATTACTTTACTGAGAGAGTAGTGGATGCATGGAATAACCTTCCTGCAGAAGTGGTAGCTGCAAATACAGTGAAGGAGTTTAAGCATGCATGGGATAGGCATAAGGCTATCCTTCATATAAGATAGGGCCAAGGACTATTCATAGGATTCAGATATATTGGGCAGACTAGATGGGCCAAATGGTTCTTATCTGCCGACACATTCTATGTTTCTATGTTTCTATGTTTCTTTACAGATCTTCTCTAAATCCTTAAGGTTTCTTGGCTGTCACTTGGCAACTTGAACTTTCAGCTTTCAGCAGAACAAAAATACATTAAAAAATTAAATCTATGGAACACTTTACACCAGTGTCCTGTGGTTGCAGTGCAAATGCTTTTTTACTGCGATTTTTGTGTGAAAGCAGGCAAAGAGAGAAATTCCCCTCACTTGCTAAGGATTTCCTCTAACTTTCTGTTGCATTTCTAGGATGGGAAGATAAATTTGAATTTGAATAGAAGAAAGAGAATCTGTGGACGGGTGTCTTTTATACACATAACACGTTTTTGTTAGGAGCACCTTCTTAAATTGACAAGACTGATCTGTGTATCACATGAGCACATACTGTAGCCAGTATTTGGGAGCCATAATTATTGTTGGTTGGTAGAGGAGCAAATACTTATTTTACTCCCTCAATTTATAACATTTGTATGTTTTTTTCTGGATTTTTGATTGATTTTCTGTTTCTTCTATTTAAAATACACCTATGATAAAAAAAAAAAAAATTATACACCCTTTATTTCTTTTTGTAAGTGGGCAAACTTACAAAAGGTGCAGTGGATCAAAAAATTATTTTCCCCAATGTACCAAGGGCTGCTGCAGAGAATATGTGCAGATACTTACCCCACTCCCCTGGGCCATCCTTGTCTCTGAACCCACCTCCTTGAGAAGAACAATGATGTCACATGTATATTAAAAGCTAAGCCTACTCTGCTCTGGGTCAAGAGTTCATAATGCAAGAAGTGCAGGAGTCAGGAGTACATAATACACAGGGTGAAGGGCTCAGGAGTACATAATGCACAAAGTGCAGGAGTCAAGAGTGCATAATGCACAGAGTGAAGGGGTCAGGAGTACATAATGCACAGAGTGAAGGGGTCAGGAGTGCATAATGCAGAGTGAAGGGGCCAGGAGGACATAATGCACTGAGTAAATATTGCACAGAGTGAAGGGGTCAGAAGTACATAATGCACAGAGTGAAGAGGTCGGGAGTACATAATGCACAGAGTGAAGGGGTCAGGAGTGCATAATGCAGAGTGAAGGGGCCAGGAGGACATAATGCACTGAGTAAATATTGCACAGAGTGAAGGGGTCAGAAGTACATAATGCACAGAGTGAAGAGGTCGGGAGTACATAATTCACAGAGTGAAGGCGCCTGGAGTACATAATGCACAGAGTGCAGGAGTACATGATGCATAGAATGAAGGGGTCAGGAGTGCATAATGTACAGAGTGCAGGAGTCAGGAGTACATAATGCACAGAGTGAAGGGGTCAGAAGTAAGTAACACACAGGGTACAGGGGTCAGGAATATGTAATGCACATTGTGCGAGAGTCAGCAAAAAGTGATACACAGATTGTAGGGTCAGGAATGTGTAATGCACAGAGTGTAGGGGTCTGGAGTGCATAACACACAGGGTGCAGATGTCAAAAGTAATGCACAGAATGCAGGGGTGACAAAAAAATATATAAAGGTATATACAAATATAAAGGTATAGAGGTCAAGAGTAATTAATGCACAGAGCGCCTCTCAAGCAAGGCCCCCCCAGTACAATCTTCCACAATGACAAAACTACCTCCAGCAGAAATCCCCATCCCCTTTCTCTATGATTTATAATCACAATAAGTACATATGTGACATTTAAAAAAAGAACAGGTGGTTACGGCATTAGGACCAGGGGCACTAATGTTACCAAGATAGAAAATGATAGGACATTTTTAATTTTACAGCAATCATCAGAAAAGGAAAAGAAGCAAGATTTAATAAAGCAGTTGAGAATTTCTACTCAATAAATTGTGTTAATAGTTGCTCTTAATATCCAATCATGTGAAAATCAAATTACTTTTCACCTTCAATAACCAGTCATGTGCAGAGGAAACGAACAGCAATTTGCTTTTCACATGACTAGACGATTGAAGTAAACATTCACACAATTTATTAAAAGAAGATTCTCGACTCCTTTGTTGAATCAGCCTCTAAATCTTCTAATGGGGCACCTGTGTCAACTGTCTGAGGGCCCTTTCACACTGATCTGTTTTTGATATATTTGTGGGGTTAAAAATGCAGAACAAAAATACATAAAAAATGTAAATCTATGGAACACTTTACACCAGTGTCCTGTGGTTGCAGTGCAAATGCTTTTTTACTGCGTTTTTTGTGTGAAAGCAGCCAAAGAGAGAAATTCCCCTCACTTGCTAAGGATTTCCTCTAACTTTCTGTTGCATTTCTAGGATGGGAAGATAAAAGAAATTTCAACAGGGCACAAGCAGCAAAAAATAAATTAACCTTGTATTTAACCTTTCACTACGCTATTCAAAAATAAAAATTGAAGCATACATTAATGCACTATAATACAATTGAATTATTTATTTGGTATCAGCCTCTTGCAGCCCCTGTATGGCAGAGCTTAAGGGGAGAGGAAACTCCAGCACCAGGAGTCAATCAGGTGTGCTGCAGTGCAAGAAATTTGCTGATAGGAGAAGAGAGCAGAGTGCATAGGAGAACAGTTCATCAGTCTGCTGCGTCTTCTTTCAGAATCCTATCACAAACCTAAAATCATGTCTTACTGGCAATTCTGTCACCAGCGGCATAATCACTGGGTTGCAGCTGCCACTCCACCCAATTACTGTAATAAAGTTATTGTTTCCGTTGCTACAAGACTAAGTCTTTTGTTTTGAGTCCCATCTGCTTGTTTGTACAGGAATATAGGCTCTGCTTGGATGAGTAAAGATCAGTATTCGGTGCTGCTGACCTTTGCAGGGGATTCTACTATGAAATACAGTATACAGTGTATAGCTGTCTATATTTTGGTGGCGGTATCATAAGAGGAATTGATTTAATTTGTTTGGCAGTGTATGGACCTATTACATACAGGTAGGTATAACATTGAATGCTTCTGTTCTAAAGACTAATGCTGGCCATACACTATACAAAAAATCGTTCAAAACTCATTTTCAAAAAATGAACACTCAGCCGTGAGCGCAGATGATAGTGCCATCATGTAATGACCAATAAATCGTTCAATGGACATTAATAAATCAGTTTTTGGTTAATTTTGTCGCATATACCTAGTGCAAACAGTTTTGGACGCAAAAGACATTAAACTTTAAATTTATCGTTCATTCGGCAGAAAATTTCCAAACTTGTCCTTGTAATCACAACCGATTACCGATTTGTGCCAAATAACTGGCCGAAAAATGAACGAACTGTCCAAATGACCGAATTTCGGTTGAGTTTTCGTATAGTTTATGGCCACCACAAGAGAATAGCGGAACGGTATTTGGTATGCAGTGAGCAATTGACTGTGTCTGTAAACATTTTTTCTATCTTTCTACTACAGAAGCGGTAGAGTTTTGTACCTTGTTAGCGTTTGCCAAAAGTAGAAGTTTAGATTTGGGGTGATACCATTTATTGACTAAAAAGATTGGAAGCTTGAAGGTGTTGCTTGAAGAAGAGGTCAGCATGCCTCAGAAGCTTGAACCACATTAATGATAGCTGGCCAATTAATGGTATCACACTAAATTCAAACTTCTATCTTTTTACCATGCTGCACTGTATGTCAGTAAAGTTCAGTGATGGACAGAGTCCACAGGGCCCCAGTGTAAGACCAATTTGTGGGCCCCCATGCAAATACTGACCAAGTAAAAACAATATTTAATATTCAATATTTATCAAGTGAAAGCATCTCCAGGGGGTCTCTAGGGCACTGTGAAGACCCCTTTTCACTTTAACTTAATTTACTCTTTTTTAGGACCCCCGACTTTTACAGCATATCTATACCCAAAAACAAACCTGTAATATATTGCAGTTGTCAGATGAGGTGGATTTATTAGGTTACTTTTTGTAATGCTTTTTTAACTGCTTCTAGCCTGGCCTATTGTAAAATGACAGCCGAATTAGAGCCCTATCACTGGACACAGCCAATGACAGATAACTTTACCAGCCCGTTTGCCAGTACCATATGATCACTGTGACCAATTACAGCAGATCACATGACAATTGTACACAATGAATGGCTTTGATTTATGCCATTTGTTGTGTACTATTGTGATGAGCTCTGTGATTGGTCACAGTGATCACATGGTACAGACAGGGCCTATCACAGCCCAGCTATACCATGTGAATAGCTGTGGCCAATCACAATTAATCCCAATAGTAATCACTGAATGAATAGTTTTAGTTCAGAAAAAAATGTTTACTTACAACAGTAAAATTTACAGTTATAAGCAATCATGGTGTGTAAAAAATCCCGAGTGCTCTGCTCACTGTATGTAAAAAAAAAAAAAAATGTAAAATGAAAAGAAATGATGATGCCGTACTGCACTGGTGACAGTATGTAAACAATTTTTAATTTTTTTTTTAAATGTCTTCATTTTCCAAAAACTTGCGACGAAAAACAACAACTTAAAAAAAATCGCCATGCCTCTTACTAAATGTCTTGGACTGTCTACTTTCCAAAAAAGGGGTAATTTGGGGGATGTTTGTACTGTCCTGGCATTTTCGGGCCTCAAGAAATGAGATAGGTCATCAGTATATCAGGATTGATCGATTTTCAGCTATATATACCTTAGTTTGTGGATTGTATAACTTTCCTACAGACTAAATAATATACACTGAGTTGGGTTATTTTCTTGTCCTTTTTGAGGAGGACAGTTTTGCCATATTTCTCCAAGTGTTTCTTAAGGTTAGTTTCATAGGTAGTATAATCATTATGGCTTTTTAGAGGGGCAAGTTGTACATAGATATTCTTAACCTCCTCGTTGATCTTGAGGATCTGAGTTTCATATTCTCCCCGTAATAATCTCATTAAATTCGCAGAACAGTTGTTTAACTCCTTTTCCCATTCTTTTTTCAGTTCCGAGGATACCTGATCAAGAATGGGAAAAATCTGGATTCTAAGACCCATAGGGTTAATTTTTTCAGCTATGTATTTGTCAAAAAAATTGACATGTAAGTGGAGAGCCGTTTTCTTTTCTAGGTTTTTGGTCAGATTTGAAAATAGACAAAAAAGATCTGTCTCAGCCTGTTCTTTTTGGTTGTATTCCTTATGTATGCTTGACATCAGAGCATCCCAGCTATCGCCCAGCAGATCCCCCATGATGGGAGGAAAAAAAAAAAAGGCACCATATGTTAAGGGGTAACTTTTGTTGATACATACCCCGTGAGTCTACTGGAAGGGCAAATGATGGGTGCCAGACCTTATATCCAGGACTATTTGTAAGCCATCCGGGTTTTTTCTTTTTGGAATAACAGTGGTAGCTCATTACCTTTTCGTTGAAGCTTGGATCTTTTCAGCAAGGACAACATTTTGTTGCCATGAGGAGGTAATGGTGGGTATTTACATACACATATATACATACACACTGCTTTTACTTTCATTCATCTATTACATCCATGATCTTGGATTCAGGTGTTGGATGGGTTACGTTATTCATGCCTCTAATGTAGTCTTTTTTTGTTCTCTTTTTTGTATGTGTGTGTTTGTTGGTATATTTTTTTTTTCTTTAGGTAAGAAAATAAAGGGACTAGTATATATATCCCTGACGAAGACTGGAACTAAAAGTTTGTGTAATCATTCGAAACGCATTGGATTGATGCTCTCCCTCACCTAGGGTTGCACCCTGGTGTAGGAGAGGTACTATATCCCTTGCTTTCCTACACATCTCTACATTTTTGATTTCTATTTCTGTACAATAATATATGTCACATGTTTTTGTGATCCATGGCCTGCTGTGGTTTTCCACATTTGGCCAGGGAACATGTACATCTATGTATTCATGATATGAAATGCTGTTTTTAACCAATACATTTCTTATATTTTATTCATATTGTTTTTTCATGTAATATTGCCTTAAAAATCCCCCCTTTCTCAGAGGAGCTCAACACTGTATAGTGTTAGTTTTAAGCATGATCCAATTTGCTACAGCAGGGGGAAAAAATTCCTTCCTGATCCCCCGAGAGGCAATCGGATATTCCCTGGATCAACTTTATCTAAAAAAAATGTTAGTACATTTTTAGTAAAAATATTATGTACACCTAGGAAAGAATCCAGGCCTTTTTTAAAGCAATCTAGGGAGCTAGCCAGAACCACCTCTGGAGGGAGCCTATTCCACATTTCCACAGCTCTTACGGTGAAGAAACCTTTCGGTATTTGGAGACGAAATCTGTTTTCCTCTAGACGTAAAGAGTGCCCCCTTGTCCTCTGTGTTGACCTTAAAGTGAACAACTCAAGTTCACTATATGGACCCCTTATGTATTTATACATGTTGATCATATCCCCCCTTAATTTCCTCTTCTCAAGAGAGAATAAATTCAGTTCCTCTAATCTTTTCTCATAGCTGAGTTCCTCCATGCCTCTTATCAGTTTGGTTGCCCTTCTCTGCACTTTCTCCAGTTCCCCGATATCCTTTTTAAGAACTGGTGCCCAAAACTGAACTGCATATTCCAGATGAGGTCTTACTAATTTGTACAGCGGCAAAATTATATCTCTCTCTCTGGAGTCCATGCCTCTGTTAATACAAGAAAGGACTTTGCTTGCTTTTGAAACAGCAGCTTGGCATTGCATGCTGGTATTAAGCTTATGATCTACCAGAACACCAAGATCCTTCTCTGCTATGGATTCCCCCAGTTCTACTCCACCTAGTATGTATGATGCATGCATATTCTTAGCATACTAACGATCAGATTATCGTACAATCAATTTTTAAGTTGTATTTTTCGTACAATTTTCTGATCGTGTGCACAGGGCTTTACAGCTACGATGTGCACAGTGTATAGCTAGCTACTGCAGCTAAGTTGCCATTTCTACCATGGAATTTTACAGGTCAGAACTGCAATCAGTAAGTAGCTGTACATTGTGCCCATTGTAGCTGTAAGGGAATTGGATTTCCTACCACCCTTACTGTCCCCTCCTAACCCCCTGTAATGTGCCCTCCTGCCTGCCCTGTACTGTGCCCCCTAATAGCCTGTACTATGCCCTCCTAACCCCCTGCACTGTGTCCTCCTACCCCCCTTACTGTGCCCTCCTAACCCCCTGTACTGTGCCCTAAATCCACCCTGTACTGTGCCCTCCTAACCCCCTGTACTTTGCCCTCCTATCCCCTTACTGTGCTCTCCAAAACCCCTGTACTGTGCACTCCTGCCCACCCTGTACTGTGCCCCCCTGCCTCCTGTGCCCTCCCTGTGTTGAGTTCTCCTGCCCTCCCTCTGTTGTGTCCTCCTGCCCTCCCTGTGTTGCCTCCTCCTTCCCTCCACCAGCTGCCACCTCTGCCCCCATGTCTCCCAATGACCCTTCCATCCCCATCCTCTCCCCCCCTAACGATCACAGCTTTTCCATCCCAACTCACCCACTCCACAATCCCTATTTCACCCCACCCTCAACTACTCTGCCCTCACTTACCCCTCTACTTCCCCCCTCCCACCCTGCCTTCAACCCAACCTTACCCAACTCCCTAACACTCCACCCACCTCCCAAACTACCCCTTTACCTACTCTTTCTAGGCAATAGGTATCGGTAATTGGAATAAGCGAGTAATTGAAAAAAAGTATTGGTACTAGTACTAAGTGTTAAAAAGTGGTATTGGTGCATCTCTAGTTAATGTATTTTTACCTGTTAATCCTGCAAACGGCACACTGTCTCTGAGTGGCTAGACTTTTCCCACTGTATCTATAGAGGGAGCCGTGGTTACCACACTGGTGGTCCTTAAAAAGTCTTCTTTTCTTCATCTAGTCCTCCATTGCATGGGGACTAGGGGGATTAGTAGTTTAGAGAAGGAAGATAACATTATTTGTGCATTCAGTTCAGCTCACAAGAAGTGACAAGAACACTTCATACTGGAGGAAAATACAATAAAGCATTTGTGACTCTTTTCTGGTGTTATGGCTGTATTGAAAAGCCCTGCAACAAATTATTGAAAGCCATGCAAAAGTTTTTTTTGCTATTTCTGACAAATTCAAGTAGTTCTAATGTGTGACACTTTTACATTCTGGTGCTATGGCTGTGACCAGTTAATTAACCACTTTTGGACCAGAAGGATTTGCCCCCTTATTGACCAGGCCATCTTTTGCGATTCGGCATTGCGTTACTTTAACGGAAAATTGCTCGGTCGCACAACACTGTACCAAAATAAAATTAATGTCCTTTTATTCCCACAAATAGAGCTTTCTTTTGGTGGTATTTGATAACCTGTGTGATTTTTATTTTTTGTGCTATAAACAAAAAAAGAGCGACAATTCTACCAAGCCATCGGGAGACAAATATCTACGTAATAGCTACTACAGAAAAAAACTGAAAAAACAAACCAACAGTCTGGGTGCACTGGGAGGAGGGGAAAAGGCAAATTCAATGACAGCCTTCAAAAACATGGCAGAGGTACCTGTAGACCTCAGGAGAGAAACATCCAAATCAAAAGAGGCGTATTGTACCTGGGACTCCTCCTTGTCGATACCATAGTTAACTAAAGAACCCGAAGGGAAAGATATGTGGGGGAAAAGTCTGAATTTACCTGGCTCTTTTTTGAGTACCACACCAAGTGGGAGACCCACAAGTTGTGGTAAGGAGGCAGGTCAAAGGGGCCCGCCATGGGGCCCAATTGCAGCTCCTTTGCAATTTGCGGCCATTGTAGGCTCATCCGATGGCACAAAGGGGATCCAAGACACCAGGTCAAATCCGTCCTGTAAGATCAATGCCTCACTACTGAGGGGGGTGCTGATCGAGCCAGTGAAACATTCTTTGGACGTTCACTGGCGTCCTCTGGCTTAGGAAGGTAGCCTTTGGAACCTGGTTGGGGGGGGGACTTTACCATTGTCGGAAACAACGGACCACTGGGTGAGCTCCACTGCAAATGGAACACTCGTGTTTGAAGTGACACACAGTGTACCACATACAGTGGCTCTCATTGAACATTCAGTGAATGCCTTTTTTGGACACTGCTGACGCTCTGGCGAAATTGCATTCAGTTGACTGAAAGGAAGTTGGCCTATGGGGGCACATGAAAAGCAGCCAGACTATCATCTTGGCAGTCAAAACTTAATTCCTTCCAGGCAGCCATCTTTTGACGAAAGATGCACACCCACCCTAAATTTTGTAATCCCACCAAATAGCGTTGCCACCTCATCCCTTTTACACCAAACACATATTATCTACGAAGGTTCTGTGGCTGATTAAGGTGGTAATTAAACTCACTAAAGCCTCGTACACACGCAACGATTATTGACCGACCGATCGGCCGTCTTTTGTCCAGTGTTGTTGTGTTGGTTGAAATGTGCTCTAGACTGCACACAAATTTTCTCGGCCAACAAAAACCAACTTCAGAAGTGATGCCATGTGCTGGTTTACTTTCCGTGTGTTTTTTCTTCTCTGAGCATGCCCAGTCTTGCTCATCAGATTTTTGTCTGCCGAAATCTGTACTGACTGACGAAAAATCGACCGTTGTGGTGACGGCCAACAAAAATTTTATAGCATGGACACCAGATTTTATTCGGCCAAAAAGTCACAGTCGGTTGTCGGAAGCATCATACTAACAAGCCGAAAATCAGCTGATCGGACGTTGGCCGAAAATTCACAGCCAACTATCGTTGCGTGTGTACGAGGCATAACTCCAGAAATTTCTCACAGAGCACCCCTGCATAGGCACAGAAACCCTGCAGCCAGTTCCTGAAAGTGCGAGGAAGCTGCTTCAACTTTTCTACTTGAGTATTAATGTCAACACGCCTTGCCTTGTCAACTGTTTCTTTTTTAAAAGGCACCAGTGTCTGTACATCAATGAACTCACAGTGGCAATTTTTTTCCTTTAGCTCTTGTGCTAAGTGTAAACCTACGGGTAAAACCGACCATAGGGGGCCACCCAGGTGAGAACCAGACCCTGGGTACGTGAAAGGCACCAGCCCAGGCGTGACGCCAACTGCAGCAGGGCCAATTCAACTACTGCGAGAATTTGGCCATCAGTGGAAAAAGCCCCATTATTGTCATGCTTGCTAGATTTACCCCAAACTACGCTATAATCATACTCACAAAGTGGAGGCTGAGCAGGGAAGCCCAGCGGCAGAATGTCTGACGTCTCCCGAAATACTGAAAAATCGCTGCTAAGAAGGCTGGATCTAAATAACATATTTTCTATGCTGCAGTAAATTGTGTCAATGTTTAAGCATTCAGGGGAATTTGCTAAAACAGGATCAGAGAGAATCTGGTGCAGCTGCACATAGTGTCCAATCAGCTTCTAGACTGAGCTTATTCAGCTGAGCTTTGAAAATAAAGGTTGAAGCTGATTGCCATGCACAGCTGGCCCAGATTCTTGTTGCTCCAGTCCTAGTAAATTCCCCTCTTTTGCCCCTTTCACACGAACGATCCAATCAGATCCGCCTGTCAGCCCTATGGGGCAGTGGATGTCAGAGGAGACATGTCCGCTGACACCCGCTGCCATCCCCATCCGATCCTGTCCGTGAAATCCGGACGGATGGAAAGCCTATTTTTTATCCGTCCTGGGGATCGGATCGGATGAGAACGGACAGGCGGTCCGTTCTCATCCGCTTCCCCCATAGAAAGCAGCGGGGCTCTGACACCTCCCTCTTTGCACACAGTGCGGAGACGGAGCTGTCATCCATCTGCTCAGCGGGGATCGGCGGATCGATCCCCGCTGAGCAGAGAACGGTCCGCACCGGACAGCGGACCGCGTGAAAGGAGTCTTTGTCTGAGACAAAATTGTGTCTGAGGAAATTCTTCAACAGATTCTTATACACTTTTCCTTGAATCTGTCACAAGTTGCACCACTTGTTGCACAGACAGGAGAAAGATTTTAGATCTATGTCTTCGGCCCTCTTTATAACTTCCGCTAACTGTTTCTGGCAAGATCAGCAGGTATTTTGTGTACTTGCTAAAAATATTCTTAGCTGAAAGAATAAAAATGAAAGCAACCCCCACATCTAAGGACTGGTATGCTGCTGCAATATAAGAAGTTGAGTTACAGAAATATCTACAGGTGACGTGGTGTTTTCTATACTGTAGTTTATCCCTACTCCTTTTTAAAGTTGAATATAGCTGATCTATTTTGCTAACATACTAATATTGAACTTAATCCCTGTATTTATAGCTTAGTGCTTCACAGATCACTGCGGGGTGATCTCACTGACAGCTGCTGACAGCTCCTGTCTAGAAAATGGTAGCTTGAACCAGCTGAGGACAGCCAAACCACCAACTCTACAACTTTACAGGCACAAGTCTGCAAGAAATTATACACCATGCTAGTCAACTGTAGTTGTTTTAAATCTCAGGGCTATAGCTATAATTATAACAATTTGTCATTGCTTTAGAAGGCTCTGAAGTATCTGTGATCTCATACACTCACTGGCCACTTTATTAGGTACACCTGTTCAATTGCTTGGTAACACAAACTGCTAATTAGCCAATCACATGGCAGCGACTCAATGCATTTAACCTCCCTGGCGGTATTCCCGAGTGTGGTTCGGGGTTAACTTTCAGTACCAAAAGCGGTAACCCGGAGCCACACTCGGGATTACCCCAGAATGTTACTCACCTTCCCTGCGATCCCCCGACTTCCTCCCTGACGTCCTCCTCGGCGTCCTCACACTCTCTCCCCGCTCTGTGCACAGCCGATTGCCGGCACTTGTCTTCCGGTTCCCTTCCCTGCAAGCGTTGCGATGCAGAGGGTGGAACCGGCGGCAAATTCAAAAGTGTAAATACACAAATGACATGATACAAAGCTGTGATCCTAACGGATCACACTGTCACTGTCACTGCCATTTCACCACAGGATTTCACCTGGTGACTTTTCCAGTGCCCTGCCTGTGCTTTTCCAGTGCTCTGTGCCTGGAAAATGACCATGGCATCCAAAAAGCGTTCTTTTTGTGCAAAAGCGCTTTTAGACGAACTGGAAAACAGCGACAGCGAAACAGAGTTATTTGAAGAACTGAGCGATAGCGATTCGTGGGAAAATTCGTCATCAGGTACAGAAAGTGACGACATTGATGATTTTGATGTCTCTTTCTGGCTTGTGGAATTTGGGAAGTATATCAAATGATTCTTCAGAATTTCCAACGTAGATCCTGCCTTGTATGAAGGGTTCGGGCTGGTGGTGGTGAAGTAATGGTATTGGGGATATTTTCTTGGCACACTTTGGGCCCCTTAGTACCGATTGAGCATTGTTTAAAGGTCACAGCCTACCTGAGTATTGTTGCTGACCATGTCCATGGTTAAAGTGTACCCATCTTCTGATGGCTACTTCCAGCAGGATAATGCACCATGTCACAAAGTTCAAATCATCTCAAACTTGATTTTTAAACATGACAATTAGGTCACTGTACTCCAATGGTCTCCACAGTCCTCAGATCTGAATCCAATCACCTTTGGGATGTGGTGGAATGAGAGATGTGCATCATGGATGTACAGGCGACAAATCGGCAGCAATTGCGTGATGCTATCATGTCAATATGAACCAAAATCTCTGAGGAATGTTTCCAACAGGATCCCTGTGTTCATGCAGCAAGTCCATCCCCCCACACAGTTAGAAAGCACCCTATAGGGACCCCCTGGTGTTAACCCCTTGAATCTACGCCATGAAGAATTAAGGCAGTTCTGAAGGCAAAAGGGGGTCCAACCCGGTACTAGCAAGTTGTACCTAATAAAGTGGTCAGTGAGTGTATATCTGGAAACTGGCAAATGCTACACCTTTTGAAGAAGAACTCCAGGTATAGAGGTTTAGCTTGAACCAATGTAACAATGTATATACCATATCTGGTCGATGCCCCTTGAAGCTGAAAATTGAAGTAGACATTGCAACTCCAGTGATTTCCACTTGCTATCAAGTCAGATGCTGAGCAGCTGTCCTGCTGCATTGTGAACACTGGGGTCGGCACAGGCTGACATTCAGAGAATGCAAAGTATTCTCTGATTGGATGTTCTGGAGATGTGGGCAGTGATATCACACTCTCCACTTGGTCCAATCAGAGAACACTTTGCATTCATTCAGAAAATGCAAAGGATTCTCTAAAAGGCACCCACGCCGTGTGGCCGACCTCCTCTATTTGATTGCATTTATTATCATGAATAATTCCTTATTCTTCAAAATATTCAGTTTTAATATATTGAATTTACCTCTCTGAAACTTCACACTGCTGTGTCTTGTGGTGCTTTTCTTTTCCCTCTTCTTTTGGTCAGGAAGCACTGTGACGCAATGTTACAAAAACTTGTTGTCACCAAGTATTCTCACCCATGCAAGTTGAGGGGCTTCGTGCCAAGCACTAGCCTTGTCCTGGTATGTAAGTCCCGGTATGGTTTCTGGAGCCCGGAGACTTTATAGAGTATTGGATAGGATGAAGCCTCCTACCCTGAGTTCACATTTAACTGTCGAATCCTGATTACGCTGGTATGCACAGCCCTTTTAGAGCTGTATTACTATGCCTTATTAGTCTCATCACTTCTTTTTAATGATATTCTACTTTATTAGTGGCATCCTTTACTTTTTAATGGCATCTTTCCCTATTAGTGGCATCACCTCCTTATGAATGCCATCTCGCCTTATTAGTGGCATCCCCTTCTTATGAATGGCATCTCCCTGTATAAGTGGCATCCCCTTCTTATGAATGGCATCTCCCTGTATAAGTGGCATTCCCTTCTTATGAATGGCATCTCCCTGTATAAGTGGCATCCCCTTCTTATGAATGACATCTCCCTGTATAAGTGGCATCCCCTTCTTATGAATGGCATCTCCCTGTATAAGTGGCATCCCCTTCTTATGAATGGCATATCACCTTATTAGTGGCATCCCCTCCTAATGGTTAGAGTAAGGCTAGGTTCACATCTATGCGGTTGCTGTTTTCCATTGTCTTTTGCAGTGCATTTGTACACACGCATTTTTACATGTTTTTCATGCGTTTTGCGGGGGGGGGGGGGTTTCTAATAAGAAAGGCTCCTTAGAGAACTGTGAATAGTCGGTTGTTAAGGAGCAGGCGGCCGCTGCGTCCTTAACAACCGATGACTCATCAGCTGTCAGCGGGATTCCCAGCTGACAGTTGAATGTAAACAAAAGAATGCCAGCTGGAGCCCCGGTTCACACTTATGCGATGCGGGAAGGCTGCGAATCCTGTTCCCGCATCGCAAACGCACCCCTGGCAGTTCACACTGCCATATGCGATACGCTGGGGGTGTCAATGTAATCTTAACGACACCCCCAGTTTGATCGCATATCGCAGTGCGATCTTACAGTTCGCACAGGATCGGATCGCACAAGTGTGAACCACTGTGCGATCCGATCCTGATGCGGCTGCAAAAAAGGGTCCTGTGCGTCTTTGCTGCGGGTGCGGTGCGAATTTAGCCATACAAAGTTTTTTAAAAAACAGACCATTATCTGAGAATGCAACCCAGCAGGCCAGGAAAGGGGCGGCAGGGGAATGAGCGAGTGCCCCCGCCCCCGTCCTAAACCATACCAGGCCAAATGCCCTCAACATGCCCCCCAAAGCACCTTGTCCCCATGCTGATGAGGACAAGGGCCATTTCCCCACAACCCTGGCCTGGTGGTTGTGGGGGTGCAGGGGGGGGGTAACTTATCAGAATCTGGAAGCCCCCTTTAACAAGGGGCCCCCAGATCCCAGCCCCTTTATTAATAAAGTCCTTTATTAATAAAGCTAAAAATAAAGTGCCCCCCGAAGTACATCCAACGTCAATCACGCTGAACGCCGGCCGCCGACCCGAAGCAAAATTTAAAAAAAAAACCCCAACCTGCAACGACACTTGGCTCCCACCAATTGACAGCTCCGCCACCTCCAGCCACTAAATACATTAAGGGGCAGGGACACCTGATGACATCACCGGATGACCTGCCCCCTTAGCTTGCCCCATTTTTGGTGCAGGTCCATTGAAGTCTATTACACGGAAACACAGTCTGCTGTGGGGAAAAAAAAGTCCCTGACCCTTTCTAAAAAACGCACTGGCTCAAAATGAACAGATTTGAACTAGATCCATAGGAAACCGTGTTAAATGGACTGTAGTGCGTTTCTGCAAAATGACCTAAAATATGCATAGGTGTAAACCTAGGATAAGAAAGGGGTTTTTTTTTTTGGGCCATCTGTGTCCTATATGGGAGACTTCCTGTCCCATAACCAAAACAGGAAGTGAGAGGAAATCCCTCCAAAGTGAGAGGTTGTCACCAGAACTAGTGTCCCCAATGAAAGATCTCCACTCTATCACTGTTCAGAGATAAGGCAAATTTTGGGATTTTCTTTCGCTTTCACTTTTGGTGGTAATGGTGAACAGGACAAACAGAGGGTGAATCTCCCTAATGGGGACACAGACCGCAATACATCCCGAAAGGCAGGGCTGCTGATAAAGCAGTACAACCGATCCTGTTGTACTGGGCCCAGGCCCCATCAGCTAAACAACGGGGCCCAAGGCAGCTTTATTGTTCATTTCTGCCTAAAAATGAAGGAATGGATTTTACTAAATCCCATCCCCGCTCCTACTTGCTTACCAGGGTTTAAATTATGTTTCCTTGGGCCCCATCAGGTTAACAGAGGGGCCCAGGAAGTGGGAGCAAAGGGTTTTTTTTTTTTTTTTTTTAATTTTCGGGGGAACGGGGGGGGGGGGGGGGACTAGGCAGATAAAGTCAGTGCTGCTTTTCTGCTATACCCCTGGGGTGGTAGGTTGGTAGGTGGAGTGCAGGCATGGTTGAGGGGGCCCCGTCAGGAGGGCTGTATGGGGCCCCATGATTTCTAACAGCAGCCCTACTGACAGGTGTTCACACTGAGGCGACACAACTTCGGGGGGGGGGGGGCGACCTGTGAAGTCGCATGCACTGTTGTGCACAGCGACTTCGGAGCGACTTGCAGGGACTTCACATAATGGAAGTCTATGCAAGTCGCTCCGAGGTCGCCCCAAAGTAGTACAGGACCCTTTTTCTAAGTTGGAGCGACTTGTGTCGCTCCTATTAGAACGGGTCCTGTACTACTCAATGGACCGCGACCGACCGCGACTTGTCAGGCTGACAAGTCGCAGCAGTGTGAATGGGCTCTTATCCTTCTTCTCTCTATCCATAACTGAAAATAAAGTTTCGCTTCTAGTACATAAATTTTCCCTCTCTCACAAGTTCCTAAGTTGGGAAGCAACATTCCTTATTAACCGCTTGCAGGTTAATCCTGTACGTTGCTTCGCGGGAGCGTGCACGCCTATTCCCCACAGGAGAAGCTAATCAGCGGGTCCGGCAGCCACAATTGCCGTTGGCCATCCGCGATCGCCCCCCCCCCCCCCCCCCCCCCCCATGGAGACAGAACGGCGGTCTGCTGTTGTAAACACTGTTCTATCAGTTATGAACACAGAGACCTAAATAAGAGGAACAAAGGATCCCTGTGTTCATGCAGCAAGCCCAACCCCCACACAGTTAGAAAGCACCCACTATGGACACATTTAACCCTTTGATCGCCCCTGGTGTTAACCCCTTCCCTGCCAGTGTCATTAGTACAGTAACAGTGCATATTTTTAGCACTGATTACTGTAGTAATGTCACTGGTCCCCCCCAAAAGTGTCAGTTAGGGGTCCGATCTGTCTGCCGCAACGTCGCGGTCCCGCTAAAAATTTGCTAATCGCTGCCATTAGAAGTAAAAAATAAATAAATATATAAAAATGACATAAATCTTCCCCCTAGTTTGTAGATGAGAAAACTTTTGCGCAAACCAATCAAAATACGCTTATTGAGAATTTTTTTTAAACCAAACATATGTGGCAAAATACAAATTGGCCTAAAAGGATGAAAAAAATTGATTTTTAATTTTTTTTTTTTCAATATTATTTAGCAGAATGTGAAAAATATTGTTATTTTTTTTTTTTTTTAGAATTGTGGTTCTTTTTTTTGTTTATAGAACAAAAAAAAAAAAAAGGCACATGTGATCAAATACCACCAAAAGAAAGCTCAATTTGTGGGAAAAAAAGGACATCAATTTTATTTGGGTACAGTGTCGCACAACTGCGCAATTGTCCGTTAAAACAACGCAGTGCCAAATCACAAAAAAATGGCCTGGTCATTATGGGGGTAAATCCCTCTGGTCCCTCCCAATCCAGGTAGCCAGCCAACACCAGTACAGCAGCAGGTACATCCGTATTAACACTATTCTATGTAGTTTCCAGGCTGGCAGACCCTCCCGAGTCTAGGAATTGTTCTTCCAGCCTTCCACTCTTCCATCTGCACAAATCACACACCTTCCAGCTGTTTACAAGTGTTCCCTCACCTCACTCTGACCTCGCTGCTCCACCTGCCCGAGAAACATCAACACAACCAATTAGCAGCGGAGAAGCCAACCCGCCGCCAATCACAGCTCCGGTGGGCGTCTCCTCAGTGCCCAGTACACCTGCCGCTCTCCCGGCCCCTCCAGCCTACCTGGGGAAAAGGTGGGCGGGGCGTACAGGTAGAGGGCGGGAGTAAGACGTTCTGGTTATTTGTGAACTAGCTTCCTCTGTGGGATCGCTGAACAGCCCGCAGTCCGTCCAATGGGATGAGAGCTGGCAGGTGCAGGGTTCCCTCCAGTGACGTGTGACAGGCGCCCCCTCCCTGTGCTACCTGTACACTTCTCAGGACTGGCTCAGTCAGTGCTCGTCTCCTGTCACATCCTGGACCTACCATGACTGCCAGGAACACCTAACACACCTGGCCGGGGACCTCCGAGCGGCACACACCTTCCTCTATGGTGCTCTGTCCCCAACTGTGACAAGGACATACCGATCGCTGCTGACACAGGTGAGGATCGGCCTTCTAGGGGCATCCATTGTACTGAGGGCATCCATTATACTGAGGGCATCCATTATACTGAGGGCATCCATGTGTGCGGGGACACTTCATTCTGTACCTGCATAGAGAACGTTGTCACCTGTCCCTGGAAATGTCCCTGTCACCTCCTCAGTGCTGTCATACATAGTGCTCAGCTTCACCTCCTATGTGGTGCCCTGCAATACACCCCAAACAGACAATTATCTTCTCTTCCTTTTTTCCTCTCTACTTCTCCCTCTCACCTTTGAACTTTCGCTCTCTCTTTTTATTTCTCTCTATTTACTTTCTTTCTCTCTCTGTTTGCCTTCTTTCTTTCTTTCTTTCTTTCTTTCTTTCTTTCTTTCTTTCTTTCTTTCTTTCTTTCTTCCTTCCTTCCTTCCTTCCTTTCTCTCTCTCTCTCTCTCTCTCTCTCTTTCTTTCTTTATTTCTTTCTTTCTTTCTTTCTTTCTTTCTTTCTCTCTCTATCTCTGACTGACTCTTTCTTTTTCCATCTCTTCTTTCTCTCTATCTCACCCTCTTTCTTTCTCACTTTTTCTTTCTTTCTTTCTTTCTTTCTTTCTTTCTTTCTTTCTTTCTTTCTTTCTTTCTTTCTTTCTTTCTTTCTTTCTTTCTTTCTGTCTTTCTTTCTTTCTTTCTTCCTTCCTTTCTCTCTCTCTCTCTCTCTCTCTCTTTCTTTCTTTCTTTCTTTCTTTCTTTCTTTCTTTCTCTCTCTATCTCTGACTGACTCTTTCTTTTTCCATCTCTTCTTTCTCTCTATCTCACCCTCTTTCTTTCTCACTCTTTCTTTCTTTCTTTCTTTCTTTCTTTCTTTCTTTCTTTCTTTCTTTCTTTCTTTCTTTCTTTCTTTCTTTCTCTCTCTCTTTCTTTCTTTCTCACTTTTTCTTTCTCTTTCTTTCTTTCTTTCTTTCTTTCTTTCTTTCTTTCTTTCTTTCTTTCTTTCTTTCTTTCTTTCTTTCTTTCTTTCTTTCTTTCTTTCTTTCTTTCTTTCTTTCCCTCACTATCTCTTATTCACTCTTTCTTTTTCTTTCTTTCTTTCTTACTTCTCTTTCTTTCTTTCTCTCCTTTCTTTCTTTCTTTCTTTCTTTCTTTCTTTCTTTCTTTCTTTCTTTCTTTCTTTCTTTCTTTCTTTCTTTCTTTCTTTCTTTCTTTCTTTCTCTATCTCTGATTGACTCTTGCTTTTTCCATCTCTTCTTTCTCTCTATCTCACCCTCTTTCTTTCTTTCTTTCTTTCTTTCTTTCTTTCTTTCTTTCTTTCTTTCTTTCTTTCTTTCTTTCTTTCTTTCTTTCTTTCTTTCTTTCTCCTCCTCTCTATTCGTCCCTCACTTTTGCTCTCTTTTCTCCCTCTCTTTCTCTCTCGCTCAGTCTCTCTCTTTTTCTCCTCCTCTCCCCTCTATTTCTTTGGGGGGGGGGGGGGTGTTCTTTCTCTCTCTCTCTCACATACACACACACTCTCTCCTTCTTCCCTATCTCCCATTTTTTCTTTCTCTCTCATTTTCCGTTTTACTTCTTTTTCTCTCTCTTCTCTATCTCCCTATATTTCTCTCTCTCTATCTCTGTTCTCTATTTGTTTCTTTTCTCTCTCACTTTTCCTTTATTTATTTGTGCTTTCCTTTGTCTCTCTCTCTCTCTCTCTCTCTCTCTCTCTCTCTCTCTCTCTCTCTCTCTCTCTCTCTACCATGCACACTCTCTTTCTTTCTCTCTCTTTCTCTCTGTGTTTTATTGTCTCTTTTTCCTGTTTTTCTATCTTTTTTCTTTCTCATGCTTTCTCCTCTCTTTTTTTATCTCCGGCTTTGTCTTGCTCTGTCTCTCTCTCTTTTCTGTTTCCCTTCTCTCTCTTATTTATATATATATAAAATAAAGTGCTGTATGTAAGATGTTGCAGATAGGGATTTCACCATCTCCTGCAGTGAATATGACATGATGCTGTGTTGCGCCATGGCCCCCTGGGACAGTGTCAGGAACAAACAGGTTTAGATACGCCACTTGAGCAGCAGGAGCAGCGATGGATGGAAGCCTAGTACAGGGTCAGTGACATCAGTGTAAGGTTTTAGCAGTGTGTATTTCTATGTTGACTTTTTTCAAAAAAATATTATTCAGGGTCATAACTTTGTGTTGTGGATCCCCCTAGGAAACTTATCAGCAGCCCCCTTACATCTGTGATCTCGATCTCTAATACAGGTCCTCTACTGATGAAGATTACATGTATAATTTATAGAATGGTACAGATATATATATATATATATATATATATATATATATATATATATATATATATATATATATATGTACATACACTGATTACATGTATTTGGTAAATTCTTTTACCTCCCGCATATGTCACTATGGGAAGGGACAGCTGGGGCCCCTATATTTCCAGGCCCCATAGCCATTGCATGGTCTTCTATAGTTACACTCTTGTACATATTTGTTGCATCCAGCCATGACCAGCATTGGATGAATAACAGCCAGAGCCAATTCTGATGTCACCAAAGTGACACTCAAGCTGCAGCCCATTTCATGATTAAGGCCAGAGGAGTGGTCATGTGACTATAGCAAAAATCATCTGAAAACCTACTTTGGGCGTGAATACTGAACAAATTAGGAGCACTATAGATCTAGCCCTGAACTGCGCTTTTCTAGCCCTCTACTGCACGTTAGATGTGAGATCAGTGCTGCAAAGCAGGCTCAAACAAGGTAGAAAACACTTTTACTTTTTAAAGACATATTTACAACACACAGACGTGTCCTTGGAGAAGATTACTGATTAGATTAGCAGTAACAGATCATAGATTTTCTCGTGTCGTCAGATTCCTTATCATTGCAATATATTATTTCACACTGGATCAAGCTGACGAAGTCCATGCTGCAGCCAGTGACAGAGCAGTTTTGAGAAGTCAGGCAACCTGTAGCTTCTGTGCAGCGGAATGGTTCATTGTTAAAAGTATTGGGAGGCCTGCCTTTACACGCACATGAACTTTAATGGCATGAGAGATTTAGTCGGTAGGGTTCAATATTGAGTTGGCCCACCCTTTGCAGCTATAACAGCTTCAACTCCTCTGGGAAGGCTGTCTACAAGGTTTAGGAGTGTGTCTATGGGAATGTTTATCCATTCTTCCTGAAGTGCATTTGTGAAGTCAGGCACTGATGTTGGAGGAGAAGGTCTGACTCGCAGTCTCCGCTCGAATTCATCCCAAAGGTGTTACAAATCATTTGGTGGAGGGGGGGAATTATGGTGTGGAGGTTGTTTTTTAGGGGTTGGGCTTGGCTCCTTAGTTGCAGTGAAGGGAAATCTTAAGGCGCCAGCATACCAAGACATTTTGGACAATTTCTTGCTTCCAACATGACTGCGCACCAGTGCACAAAGCAAGGGCCATAAAGACATGGATGAGCAAATTTGGGACAGAGGAACTTGACTGGCCTGCACAGAGTCCTGATCTCAACACGATAAAACACCTTTGGGATGAATTAGAGCGGAGACTGCGAGCCAGACCTTCTTGTCCAACATCAGTGCCTGACCTCACAAATGCGCTTCTGGAAGAATGGTCAAACATTCCCATAGATACACTCCTAAACCTTGTGGACAGCCTTTCCGGAAGAGTTGAAGTTGTTAGAGCTGCAAAGGGAGATGCCAACTCAATATTGAATCCTATGGACTAAGACTGGGGTGCCATTAAAATCCATGTGTGTGGAAAGGCAGGCGTCCCAATACTATTGACAATATAGTGTAAGTGCCAGTGAGTAAAGCTGTCTGTGCACCGGTAGAATTCTGTTATTTTGGTTTTTTGATTATTCAATCAATTTTCTAAACTTTAGTGGGGTCAAATAAAATGGCTGTAAGCCTCATTGACAAGAAAATTCAAGCCTTGGATTCCATTGATTGTAAACCTTTTTATTCATCTGTCTCAGCAGTATGGGGTCAAGGGTTTTGAGATGGCTGTAAGAATTATTAATCGCTTGCCCACTCACCACAGTACATTCATAGCGGCCTGTTGGCTTGTACAGGCACAATCAGGTACCAGAACGTTGTGGTTTCTTCCGGTTCCGCCTGACCATGCACATGTGGACCTGGAAGACTGCGCTGCCATTCGCTGCAGCACAAGCCGATCAACAGGTCCCGGCCAATGATTTATAGCCGCCACCCACTGATTGGCTCAGAAAATGACAGAAGGGAGCCCTGTGTCAGTAAACAACACAGGGCTCTCTTTGTACGGAAGAGATGTGCCAGTTTTTTCTCTCCCTGCAAAGCATGGACTAAAAACCAGCACATTGCTTAGTAAAACGCACACCGTAAACATTGTTAGGCACACATTTAACCCCTTGATCGCCCTAGATGTTAACCCCTTCCCAGCCAGTGTCATTAGTTCAGGGACAGTGTATATTTTTAGCACTGATCACTGTATTAGTATCACTGGAGGTGTCAGTGGCAGTTAGTTAGTCCACCCCTCCAATGTCAGTTAGTGTCAGATTACTCTCCGCACTACTGCAGTTCCACTATGCCAACATTAGTATTATTAAAAAAAAAAAATGAAATTCCAGTATCTATAACATAGTTTGTAAACGCTATAGCTATTACATAAACCAGTTAATATACACTTACTGGGATTTTTTATCAAAGACATGTAGCAGAATACATTTTTGCTAAAATTTATAAAGAAATTTGATTTTTTTCTATTTTTTTATTGGATATATTTTATAGTAGAAAATATCAGTTTTTTCCCCCCCAAATTGTGGGTTTTATTTCGTTTATATCTAAAAAAAAAAACAAAAAAAAAACCCCCAGTGCAATCGCCAGTTAAAGTAGCACAATGCTAAACTAGAAAAAATGGTCAGGTCCCGAAGGAGGTAAAATGTTCCGGAGCTCAAGTGGTTAAACAAATGTTACTTCCCCAATGACTGCATTGCTCTGTAACATGATTTCAGGATCTTTATAGTAGAGAGGCAGAAGATAATTTACTATGGTCATTAGGATGTGGGGTAATGATCCACAATGACATTGGCTAGTAATGAAGATTGCATTGTTGGGCTGTAAAGCGTTCATGTCTGAGAACATGGTGCAGTAGGAAACTGAGGGACCCCATAGTCGTAAAGAAATTCTCATCAGGCCGGTTAACACCACCATTTCTCCGTTCCGGATGTGTTTCTGCATGCATTTTTTATGCACTCTGATGCGTTTTCCCTCTCTTTTTTTTTTTTCTTCATCTCAATTAGGACATGTGTGTTCCAAAGCGTTTTTGCTGCTTTTGCTGCAGCATGTTCTACTTTTGTTGACTACATTGGAACACACTGCACTGGTGTGAATTAGGGCCATTGGATCCATGTTAAACACTGTCCATGCGTTTTGGATGCAGAATAAAAACGCACTGGACTGCATCTGGTGTGAACCAGCCATTCATGTGGCTTATGGAATCAGTATGATCTTAAAGTGGAAATAAACCTCCGCTGCAGCGTTGCGGTGTCCCAAGGCTCCCACACCAGCTGCTGACATCCTCAGCCAGTCTTCCTCCGGGTACTGATCTTCGGCCTTTTTAACAGCTTAAAGACCAGCCGCTGCAGATATACTGTGGCAGGCTGGCTCTCCTGCACAAACCGCCGTACCCGTATGGCGGCTCGCGGGAGCGGGTCTCAGGCACGCGTGTGCGAACGCCGCCGGCGCAATAGCGTGCCCACTCTCTAGTCCTGCAGCTAAGCAACGGGTCCGGCGGCTGCGATGGCCACCGGAAACCTGGAGAACGCTGCAGGGACTGTCACTGATTGAAACAGGGTTCCTGTTATCTCGGAAAACACAGGAGTCCTGTTTCCATCCACCAAGTCTGGCCCCACACAGTTAGAATCACCCCCTAGGTACATAGGCATCCCGCAATCACTCCCCACTCAGAGAGAAGGGTTTTCAGCTGTTATAAACACAGCTGACCGTTCTTCTCTCTGAAATGATCACAGAGCACCTGTGATCCTTCTATGGTAATTTCACAATCCCCTCCCCCTACAGTTAGTAATCACTCCCATAGGCTCACATTTAACCCTTTGATCACCCACTAGGTTAACCCCTTCCCTTCTACTGTCATTATTACAGTAACAGTGCATATTTTTAGCACTGATTACTTTAGTAATGTCACTGGTCCCCCCAAAAGTGTCAAAAATGTCAATTAGGGGTCCGATCTGTCCGCCGTAATATCGCACATCGCCGCTATTACTAGTAAAAATAAATAAAAATTACATAAATCTTTCCCCTAGTTTGTAGACGCGATAACTTTTGCACAAACCAATCAAAATACAGTTATTGGGATTTTTTTTACCAAAAATATGTAGCAGAATACAAATTGGCCAAAAATGATGAAAAATTTTGATTTTTAATCTTTTTTTTATTGGGAATGTTATATAGCAGAAAGTGAAAATTGTTGGTTTTTTTTTTTTTTTCAAAATTGTTGCTCTTTTTTTGTTTATAGCGCATAATCAAAAAAACGCAGAGGTGATCAAATACCACCAAAAGAAAGCCCTGTTTGTGGGGGGGGGGAAAAAGACGTCAATTTTATTTGGGTACAGCATCGTACCATCGCACAGTTGTCAGTTAGAGTAACGCAGTGCCGAATCACAAAAAAATGGCCTGGTCATTAAGGGGGCAAAGCCTTCCGGTCCAGAAATGGTTAATTGACCAGTCCGAACCGACGTCACTCTTTCATCTCAGGAGATATTGTCCACTGAGCTGCATAGTGCAGATAGACAGCAAGGAACTTTATGCAGAAAAGATGTAGTAGGGCTCCGTTCAAACTAGTGCGACTCCCAAGTCGTACATATTTTGCAGTGCGACTTTACACTTTCTGGCACTTAAGTCGCATCAAAGTAGTGCAGGAAACTTTTCAAAGTCGCTGCGACTTTAAGTCACCTAGATCGGAACAGGTGCCATTGATATGAGGTGGTGTTAACTTATCATGCAGCTTTATGTGTCCAAAATCCCACTAATGTGAACAGAGCCTAAGTGTGTCCAGCCACAATCATCGCAGGGCATCGCTCGTTGTCTGAACATCCACAATCAGATGCATCTGCTGACAGACTGTCATTGCATTGTACAGCCTCAGTGGTCATGTGCACATATTTGTCAGTTCCAGTCGCAGGAATCCAAAGATTCTTGCCGCTGCAAATCGCGTATTTACTTCACCTGTCAAACTCTGTAAAAAAAAAACAAGTAACAATATTAGGCTACTGTATTATATACCTATCTAGCCCATAAAAAATACCTGAAGCAGATATAATAATATATTTTGGTATGTAAATTTATTGCGGAACTATACTCACCTTCTCTCCACAGCTGCGGAGTCACAGAGCTGGGCAGATCGATGAGGCAATCCACATGAAGTGTATTTATAGATCAAGCCTTAGTAAATACTGGTGTTCCCCCTTGCTCTAAGACAATACATTTCTATTTTTGACACGATTGACATCAGGGTCGATCTAATTGGCCTCAGTTGTCACTGATTGCTGGAACTGAGTGCAATACCCCTACCACCAATATGTCATTATTGGTAAAAAGTGTACAGAGACGTTTGTTCACATTCGATTTGTGGAGGTTCTGACTGAGACATTGTTTTTAATATTAAACATGGTAATGTGGAATCTGTGATCAATATAATTCATAGGTTTAACGTATACTGTACCCCTGAGGAAGAAGCTATGCAAGCTTTGAAACGCGTCGGGTGATTTAGATGTTGATCCATGTACATTGCATATATTGGTGAAAGTATCATTGTGCATTACATGTATATTTCTCTATATTTAATTTTTGTGTATACATATTTTTATTCTCTGTGATACAATAAAATTCATTTTTTACAATACTCTACAGTGGTGGCGAACCTTGGCACCCCAGATATTTTGGAACTACATTTACCATGATGCTCATCTACACTGCTGATTGCACGAACATCATGGGAAATGTTGTTCCAAAACATCTGGGGTGCCAAGGTTCACCATCACTACTATATCATATTCCATTAGTGCCTATAAAAGTCCCACCTCTAGGGGAACCTTCTCTATGGGTCACAGAGCTCCCTGCCAGCCTCTGACATCTTCAGCTGGTCTGCTGTTTTCATTCGCTGTGCCATGATGACATCACAGCTGTGCATGCATGGCAGTTCATTCATCTCAGAATTGCTGACATTGTAGTATGAGCTGCGCATGCATATAAGTTTGACAGGCAGGTAAGAAACCTTAATGCAGAAGAGATGTAGGGGAGATTCATTAAATTGGTGCACACAGAATCTGATTGTGATGTGTTTTTGAAAAGGTGCCTGCACTACTTTAGTGCGACTTTTGTTGCGACTTCGGTCAAGAGAATGTAAAGTCGGATCAAAATCGCACCAAAAGTCGCATCAAACTTGCACTGGAAATCGTGTGACTTTGGAGACATGCTAATGTGAATAGAGCCTTAACTGACTGCCGACTGCATAACTTAGTTATACAGCAGCAGAGCGGCTCTCCTGTGCCTAGTATGTGATGCGTTACTTCTGGGTAAGGGACACGCACGTGCGCCGCCAGTGCGGCTGCTTTACTGTGATTAGACACAGCACAAGCTGATCAGCGGGTGCCGGCCAATGGATGTCCACCAGCACCCGCTGATCGGCAAGGAGAGACACAAAACAGTTCTATTTGTGTAAACAAGGTAGAGCTCTGTTCTGTTCGTAGGATAGTAATGGATTTTCTTTCCCTGCAAAGCAGGGAATAAAGTCCATCACATCCTTTAGTAAAAGCAGCACACATAGAACACAAAAACACTGGTTAGGCAGACATTTAACCCTTTGATCACCCTAGATGTTTAACCCCTTCCCAGCCAGTGTCATTAGTACAGTGACAGTGCATATGTTTAGCACTGATCACTGTATTAGAGTCACTGGTTCCTGCAAAGTTTTAAAAGTGTCAGTTAATTTCAGACTATTTGCCGCAATATCGCAGTTCCTGCTATAAGTCGCTGATCGCCACCATTACTAGTATAAAAAAATGTATAAAAATTTGAGTATATATCCCATAGTTTGTGTAAACCAACGTTTGTGCAAACCTATCAATATACGCTTTTTGGGATTTTTTTTTACCAAAAATATGTAGCAGAATACATATTGACCTAAATTTATGAAGAAAATTCGATTTTTTAAGCTTTTGTATTGGATATGTTTTATAGCAGAAAGTAAAGTCAAACATTTTTTTGTTAATTGCGCAAAAAAAAAAAAAAAGCCCAGTGGTGATCAAATACCACCAAAAGAAAGCTCTATTTGTTAGGAAAAAAAGGACATTCATTTGGGTACAGAGTTATATGCTGTGCAATTGCCAGTTAAAGTAGCGCAGTGCCGAATCACAAAAAATGGCCTGGTCATGAAGGGGTGGGTATATCTTCCGGAGGTCAAGTGTATAAGGTGATACTAAAGCTAAAAATGTTTTTTACCTTTAAGCATTCCTTGCATTAAGGTAAAAAATGTTTTATATTTTTCTGTCCTGCCCCTTCCCTGTTTGATCGTCTTTTTTTTTTTCTTAAGTTCCACTTTAAATAAAGGTAATTTTTTAAATTTCTATATACTGTACAGTATATCTCAAAAGTGTAAATTTGCTGTCCCCTCAAAATAACTCAACACACAGCCATTAATGTCTAAGCCGCTGGTAACAAAAGTGAGTGTTCTGAGTGGAACCTGTCCTGTTAAACCACTGTATGGTCTTGGCCACCGTGCTGCAGATCAGTTTCAGGGTCTTGGCAATCTTCTTATAGCTTAGACCATCTTTATGTAGAGCAACAATTTTTTTTTTTCAGATGCTCAGAGAGTTCTTTGCCATGAGGTGCCATGTTGAACTTCTAGTGACCAGTATGAGAGTGAGAGCGATAACACCAAATTTAACACACCTGCTCCCCATTCAAATGGCTAATTGGGCCCAATTTGGACATTTTGACTTAGGGGTGTACTCACTTTTGTTGCCAGCGGTTTAGATAGTATTGGCTGTGTGTTGAGTTATTTTGAGGGGACAACAAATTGACATTGTTATACAAGCTGTACACTCACTACTTTACATTGTAGCAAAGTGTCATTTCTTCAGTGTTGTCACATGAAAAGATATAATAAAAATTTTCCAAGAAATGTGAGGGGTGTACTCACTTTTGTAAGATACTTTATATTTTTGTATGTACAGCCTATAGCTGAACTGGAGGTCCTTCTTTACTTGCCCCTTCTTTCACATATTTTAGGCTCCATTGACACCTAGGGAATTTGAATTGTGAACAAAATCGCCACAATTCCAAATCGTGGCAAAATGTGGGACAAATTTGCGATTGCCATTACTTCATAATGGCACCCTAGTCGCAGTGTGATTTTGGCGTGCTTGCAACAAGATTTATCGCGTGACAAATTTCGGCAAAATCACACCATGACGCTGTCGCACAAAATAAGCTCCTACTCCTTTTTGAGCAACGAGATTTGCGTTTTGTGATTGCAGCGCAACTTATGGTGCGGCAAAATCGCACCGCGATTGGGATGCCATTAAGAAGTAGTGGCATTGCAAACGCGACCTGCGTTTTGCTGATATTTGTAATTGCCGCAGAATCGCACGATTCCGCCCGCAATTCAAATTGTTTAGGTGTGAATGGAGCCCTGAACACAGTTAGTGAAATACAAAGCATGCTTTTATATTCTTCAGGAAGTTCCAGTATATAAATCAACAGTATATAGGTTAGACTTTTATGATATTTTTTAATAGCATGTTAATGATATGACTTGCCTGCTTCAGGCTGTTTACAAGGGTAAAAAGTTTGCAATGTTTTAATTGCGGGTTATTTGTTAGCTGCACAAAGAGGTTTCTTGTAACTTTGCAGAAGATCATCTCTACAATTTTTTACCATGAATCTTCAAAGCAGAACGTAAAGTGTCTACTTATTTAATAT
Source organism: Pelophylax lessonae (assembly GCF_965119305.1). Taxonomy (NCBI): domain Eukaryota; kingdom Metazoa; phylum Chordata; class Amphibia; order Anura; family Ranidae; genus Pelophylax; species Pelophylax lessonae. Next base: position 140,447,499 of record NC_138772.1, read on the forward strand.
TCAACAATATGTATACATTATGATGCAAACATTCATTAATGTATATGGAAACCTTTCCCTAAGGTCTCATTCACAAGGGTGTTCCGATCTGTACATGTGCAAAGGGCCGCCTTCGCTCGCCTATATTGATTAGTTTGCACAAAAGTTATAACGTCTATAAACTATGGGATATTTTTATTTGTTTATTTATTTTGTTATTTATTTATTCATTTTTTTACTAGTAATGGCGGCGTTCAGCGACCTTTTGAGAAAATGAATACATTGATCAGTGCGAAAAAAAGATGCATTGTCACTGTACTAAATACACTGGCTGGGAAGGGGTTAACATCAGGGGTAATCAAATGGTTAACTGTGTGCCTGACCACTGTTTACATGTACTGTGGGAGGTGCTTTTACTAGGGGAAGACATGGATCCTAGTCCCGGCTTTGCGGAGACACAGAGTCCATGCCTTCCCTCCTGTTAGAACGGCTATCTGCCTTGTTTACATAGGCAGACTGCCATTCTGCCTCTCTGCTGGATGATAGGTGGGTGCCGGTGGACATTGAGTCTGCAGGACCCGCCGCTGGGCTTCGATTGTGTGTGATTGCATGTGTGCCCACTACCTGAAGAGCCAGATCGCATATATATATACATACTGTATATATGTGATCCGGTGCAGATACCGCCCTGTAGCAGTAAAACAAATACATATTTATACAATATATAGCGGTGCCCTGGAATGCATTTGAGGAAATATACTGTATATGCTATTTGTCTTTATATAATTTAATTAATTAAATTGAGAATCTGTGGTGCATGGGTATTTAATGGGGTTAGGTATACCAGTTTATTTTATGTACACTGTCTGTGCTAGTCCAGTAGTAGTTATGTGTTGGTTCTTCTACTGGGGGACTCTGGATAGATAAGTGTTTTTTTTAATAAATTAACATTCTTTTAGCATGGGGCATTGTGCTGGGGAACGATGGACTACAGATTGAGGCCAGATTATACATCCAGAGAAGATATATAGTTATACAGTTCTTATAAAAATGAAAGGACAACTTTGAAAACACATCAAATGGAGAAAAATCTCATGCTGGATATCTATACTATTATGGACTGGGTAATGTGTTAGGAACGAAAGGATGTCGCATCGTTTAATAGGAATCAACCTACAGAGGACTGAATTCAAAGACACCCTGAAAATCAAAGTGAAAAAATGAGGCAGCAGGCTAGTCCATTTTGCTGAAATTTCAATACAGCAACTCAAAATGGTACTCAGTGGTTTGTATGGCACCCACGTGCTTGTATGCATGACTGACAACGTCGGTGCATGCTCCTTATGAGATGATCAGTGGCAGCCTGTCCATTGGGAGCGCAGGGGCGCCGCCCCCTCCCCCCATCCATGCGTCCGGCCCCCTAATCTACATGCAGGGCGCCGGACGCATGGATTACAATAGGGGATTTTTTTTTTGAAGCACGTGATTAGAGCCAGAGGCTCTAATAGGCTTCAAAAAAGGGTGGGCTCGGGGCGTAGAGCACTGCCCTAAGCCCACCCAGTTGTATGGCAATAGCAAATAAATATTCGCTATTGCCACACTTACTCTCCTCCCAGCCAATAAGGAAGAGGGTTGTGAGACCCCCTTTCCCGATTGGCCAAAAGGAGAAGCGATCTTACTGGCTCAGCCATCCAGCACACCCCGGCTCAGTTAGGAAGAAGGAGGAGGTAAAGAGGCAGGCCGGGGGGGGGGGGATGTGTTGCTTGCCTTGGGAATGTGTTGCCTGCCTGCTGACCGACTGACCGACCAACCGTCTGACTGTCCAGCGGGGGGGGGGGGGGTTTACATTGGTTTGTTGCCACCCCCCGACTGACCGTGCACCAGCTGCCACTGGAGATGGCGGATGGTGTCCTGGAGATGATGGATGGTGTCCTTTCCTCCCAGATCTGAACCAGGGCATGACTGAGCTCCTAAGCAGATTGAGGTGCAACCTGGTGGCGGTGGATGGACCGAAACATGATGTCTCAGAGGTGTTCTATTGAACTAGGTCAGGCGATCGTGGGGGCCATTCAATGGTATTAATCCCTTCATCCTCCAGGAACTAACTGCATACTCTCGCCACATGAGGCCGGCACCAGGAGAGACATAGAAGCCACTGCACTGAAATACACATCCACAGTGTAATGGTCCCAAATCTTTTTCTCAATAAATCATGTCTTACTGTGTTTTTTTACCTCATTTCTACATCTTTAGCAAGTCTCTTTTTTTCTCTTCATTTCCTTATGTTTGGCTTTGCACGTTAGTTGCAGTCATGTGCACTGCTGTATGTACACTACAAGTCCAATATTCCAAAGATCCTAGTCTATCTCGGGAGCAAGCAAGAGAGGGTGGCTACATCCCTACATACAGTGGGACTATGAAGAACAAACATAGCCACCCTCCAATAGGAAGTCAGATAACAGCAGCAAAAAAATTAATAAAAAAAAATGTAGGAGGCTAAGTCCAATAAAAGGCACTTTATGAGTTAAAGTATAACTAAAGGCAAAATCTTTGTTTTGAGTTTTTGATAGAGTGGAGAGGCCGTAGAGTCCCTGTCAGGTTTTATTGCGTCTGTGGCCCAGTTAAGGAGATTCACCCTCTCTGTTTTTCCCATTTACCATTATCATTAACCACTTTACCACTAGAGCATTTTGCTGTCTTACGTCTGGGCCACTTTTTGCGATTCGGCGCTGTGCGAATTTAACTGACAATTGCGCAGTCATGCGACGCCGTACCCAAACGAAATTTACGTCCTTTTTTTCCCACAAACAGAGCTTTGTTTTGGTGGTATTTGATCACCTGTGCGATTTTTACTTTTTGCGCTATAAACAAAAAAAGAGGGTTTATTTTGAAAAAATAACAATATTTTTAACATTTTTTTATATGAAATTCCCCCCAAAAAAGATGTAAAAACCAATTTTTTTTTTAAATTTTTGGCCAATTTGTTTTCTGTTACCTATGTTTGGTAAAAAAAAACTCACAATAAGCGTATTTTGATTGGTTTGAGCAAAAGTTATTGCGTTTACTAACTAAGGGAAAGATTTATGTCATTTTTGGTGTTTTTTTTTTAACGCGTAATGGCGGCGATATGTGATTTTTTTTTGCGGGACTGCGACATTGCGGCGGACAGATCGGACCCTTGACTGACATTTTTGACACTTTTGGGGGTACCAGTGACATTACTGCAGTAATCAGTGCTATATATATGCACTGTTACTGTAAAAATGACACTGGCAGGGAAGGGGTTAATTTTATTGGAGAGGGAGGGGTTAATGTATGCCTGGTGCTTACTAACGTGTGGGGGGGGGGGGGTGACTGTGTGACACAGGGACAGATAGCATGTTCAGCTATGCTGAACCCTGAAATCTGACCCTGCCTGTCACTTAGGAGATCCGCCCGCTCTGTTTACACAGGCGGGCGGATCTCCAAACTAGATTCCCCTCCCCTGGCCCGACTCCTGCTGTGACTGAAAACAGCGGGAGCGAGCCTCCGGCGGCGCGCGCGGCGCCGAGAGAGGGTAAAGTCTGGTGACGTAGACCTACGTTGCCAGACGATAACGAGCCACTGTGCTGCAGTAGCAGCACAGTGACCAGTGGTAAAGCGGTTAAAAGTCAAAGTAAAAGAAAATCCCAAATTTTGGGTTGTCCCAAGAAAAGTAATAGAAGGGAAATCTTCCAATGAGGACACTAGTTCTGGTGACCTGGCGGTCCCCAAGGAATTCTCTTATTTTTTCTGGGATTTCTCCACACTTCCTGTTTGGCTATGAGACAGGAAGTAAAGGAAAATGTCCCCAATGGCAGGCAGGTGGAGAAATAAAATCTGACAGGGGTTATAATCCTCCCTTACTGTATTGTCAAAAGTACTGGGGCACCTGCCTTTACACGCACATGAACTTTTTAATGGCTTCCCAGTCTTAGTCTGTAGGGTTCAATATTAAGTTGGCCCACCCTTTGCAGCTATAACAGTTTCAACTCTTCTGGGAAGGCTGTCCGCAAGGTTTAGGAATGTGACCATTCTTCCAGAAGCACATTTGTGAGGTCAGGCACTGATGTTGGACTAGAAGGCCTGGCTCACAGTCTCCATGGGACAGTAGGCAGGATATATACTTAACTAAAAAATATCATAAATTAACAATAATTATTAAATAAAGAATGCAGACACCAAAATAAGGAAAAATATGGCCGCGGCCGTTTATTACTGGTTTAAAACAGATTAAATATTCAATAAATATCAATAAATATCATCTTAAAAACAGCCCAGCCACTACGGCTCAGGCTTTATCAAATAAATAAAATTCAATAAAATTAATTAAAACATCCAGTAATAAAACACTTGTCCCCCTTTGTAAACAAAGGTGACCCACCACGTAATAAAAGCCATGACAACAGGGGAGGGGGGGTTGGGGAACCTCTTCTGCGTCTGCTCCTGAGGCGAATGAGCCCCTCACAGCTGGGCTCACCTATTTTAGCTAAATTCCCGCCTGAATTCTCCTCAGAGTTCCACGCGCCACTGCAGGTGCAGCTCAGTCACCTGCAGCTACACGTGTCCCATATTCTACCTTTACCTCAGGAACTTCATCCCGCCCTTTTCCCTGAGGAAAAAACCCGGGAAGAAGCCCTACTCACCTGAAACTGACCTCTATTGGTCTACCACTTCCCGCCACTTCTCCCATGTGGAAAAGGGGGCATATAAAATGCCTACCCTTTTCCTTTCATTCTAATCATGTCTCGCTCATCCATGTCTTTATTGACCGTGCTTTGTACACTGGTGTGCAGTCACGTTGGAACAGGAAGGGGCCATCCCCATACTGTTCCCACAAAGTTGGAAGCATGAAATTGTCCAAAATGTCTTGGTAAGCTGGCACCTAAAGAGTTCCCCTCACTGGAATTAGGGGCCAAGCCCAACCCCTGGAAAACAACCCCATACCATAATCCCCTCTCCACCAAATGATTTGAACCAGTGCACAAAGCAAGGTCCATAAAGACATGGATGAGCGAGTTTGAAGTGGACGAACTTGACTGCCCTGCACAGTCAAACTATCACATGATTATGGTAATACCCCGTATAATATATTCACAATATATGAATTCTTAATACAGTTCCAAAGGAATGATCATGTATTTTATAATGATGGCAGCAGGAAACCTGTTGTTAGTCATTTGTCGTTCTCTCTAAGTCATGTATTACAGAACATTATTACTGACTAGTTCTCAGCTAATTTGTTTTGGTTTGCTGGACGTTATGTTGTCAGCAGAGTGTTACCAAGTAAACCAAATGTATAGCCGAAACCAAAATCAACTGCGTATTGTATTATCTGTCCATCTCTGTATCTATGTGTTCCTTCAGGGAATTTACCCAACACACCCATCTCCACTCTGCTCACTGATTAAAATGTCAGCGACACTTTACACAACCACTTTGTTTTCACTTAATACAGACATGACACCTATGACCTAATGTATGACATTGGTCATCTACGGGGCAGATCTGTAGATTTGATTTATAACTCTGCCATACATAAATGGAATTGATTTTTTTATTCCAAACTGCAATTGTTTACCTGGTAGAAAATGCTTTGCTCTCAGACTTTTTCGTGTCTCTTTTTTCCTGAAGTAATTCATCCCAGCCTGCACTTTAAAGAGAACTTTTGCTTTGCCCATGGAGGACGACGAAACGGGTTTACTTTAAAGCAAATATAAACTGATAAGCAAAAATGTAATATATTGCAACTTACAAGTACTTAGATGTGGTGGCTTCCTTCATTTTTTAAGGATGTGTTTCTTTATTTTCACCTGGAGATCCTGCAAATAACACATTTTCAGTCCCTGGGTGGATATGCTCACTCCCCCACTGTCTGTGGAAGAAGCCATGGTTGTCACCCAGCCTGGACTTCAAACATGTGTTCCTCTCTTCATCTCTATTACATCAGGGGTTGGGGCAGATGAGACGTTTACAGAAGGAAATGTATTAAAACAGAATCAGCTTCTACCTTTCCTTTCCAAAGTTTAACTTAATAGGCTGAAGATAGAAGCTGATCAACATGTATTTTCTGTAATTGCTGAACATGTTCTTAGCCTGAAAAAAGGAAAATAATGCAGGCACTACATCTACGGACTGGTAAGCTGCAATATATTACCATATGTTTGTGTTCTTGGTGTTAGTTACGGCAGGATCCAATACATGCTTTTTCTTGGCTTCCCCATTGTGCGTTTCGCTGCCAGAATTTGGAAGATCCCCCCAAGTCAATCCCAGTCAGAGCGTACAAAGAAAGTGTGGACTCATCCCCCCCCCCAATCTATCCTCCCCATGTGATGGCACAGGTCATTGTTTACCCGCTGGCAAATGGCATGAATGAAAGTAGGAGAGCGAGTCACACAATCCACCGAGAGCGAGTCACACAATCCACCGTACCTGTGACACTGTCCTCTGCTGTACTGACACCAGAGGGTGCAGAATTTTACAGGAGGCAGAGGAGCAGTTCAGATGGGGGGTCAGCAAGGCAGGGACATGGTCTACCCGTCACCTGCCAGCTATCAATGGGTAGCCCAGGATCGCCGGGTAGTGGTTTATGCTTTGTTCATCTTTCATGTCTGAGTTTTCCTGTGTATATATCTACTTTCCTTGCATCCTCCATCTTTGCTTTGGAAAGGAAAAGATGGAGGATGCAAGGAAAGTACTGACACTGTCCTCTGCCCTACTGACACCATCCCCTGCACTACTGACAGCATGTACTGCCCTACTGACACCATCCACTGCTCTACTGACACTGTCCTCTACACTACTGTCTGCCCTATTGACACCAGCCACTGCTCTGACACTTTCCTCTGCCCTACTGACACCATCCCCTGCTCCACTGACACTCTCCACTGCACCACTGGAACTCTCCACTGCCCTACTGACTGGCACCGTCCCCTGCTCTACTGACCCCTGTAATCTGCCCTGCAAACTGCTGACTCCTGTACGCTACCCTACATACTACTGACCCCTGTGCACTGCCTCACATACTACTGACCTCAGTACCCTGCCCTACATACTGCTGACGGCTGTACACTGCCCTACATACTACGAACCCCTTTACGCGGCCTCACATACTACTGACCTCTTTACACTGGCCTACATACTACCGACCCCTGTAAACTGCTTCACATACTACTGACCCCTGTACACTGCCTCACATACTACTGACCCCTGTACACTGCCTCACATACTACTGACCTCTTTACACTGCCCTACATACTACCAACCTCTGTACACTGCCCTACATACTACTGACCTCTGTACACTGCCTCACATACTACTGACCTCTGTACACTGCCTCACATACTACTGACCCCTGTACACTGCCTCACATACTA